>NC_080179.1:65665125-65965125 GCF_950295315.1 Erinaceus europaeus | reverse complement strand
TTAATGAACATATAGTCCAAGTATAGTATATTTTAAGTTTACCTGGAGAGTTTCTCTTTATATTAATTTCAATAAACCATTTGCCATACCTTATGATATGATGTTTATTTCAGTTGATGTAGAGTAAGGATAAATTCCAGCTGCTCTGTGTACTTTTTTCTTCCAAATACTTCTAATTTTATGCTTGTGTAGGAACAAACAGACTAATTTGGACAAGAGTTAAAAGCACATCAGAATTTTTCTCATTTTCATTATTCAATAGTCATTGATATAGATGCCACCTACAGTTTCTACTTTTTAAAAAATGTAATAATTTTTTTCTGAAGTCCAGAACTTTAATATATCTGTCTTAAATGACTAGAACATATTTATTTTATTTTTAAACGATGATATGCATTGGATAAAACCTAGGGTCATGAGTTGAGTTGCAAATTATAACCTGCAATGTCATGAGACTTTGTAAATTATATACACTCATATATACATATAAAATATATAATATATATAAAATCATATATAATCCTTTTATGCTTTTATAGTGACTTTTATATTCTATTTCTTTTTTTTAATTTTTTTTTATTTTTAAATTTTTTATTTAAGAAAGGATTAGTGAACAAAAGCATAAGGTAGGAGGGGTACAACTCCACACAATTCCCACCACCCAATCCCCATAACCCACTCCCTCCCATGGTAGCTTTCCCATTCTCTATCCCTCTGGGAGCATGGGCCCAGGGTCGTTGAGGGTTGCAGAAGGTAGAAGGTCTGGCTTCTGTAATTGCTTCCCCGCTGAACATGGGCGTTGACTGGTCGGTCCATACCCCCAGTCTGCCTCTCTCTTTCCCTAGTAGGGTGTGTCTCTGGGGAAGCTGAGCTCCAGGACACATTGGTGGGGTCTTCAATCCAGGGAAGCCTAGCCAGCATCCTTATTTTATCATCACATAACAGAATTTTTTTCTCATGTAGAAAGTCATTAAGGTTCTAAGGGATTTGAATACATTCCATGTCAATCCATTCAAAGTGGTGTTAGATTAAAGTCTGAGATAGCATGGCTTCCCAATCAGCTTCTGCTCACCTACATTCATTCAGCTGAATATATTTCACAGATGGTGATATTGTTTTCTTCCACTCTTTTCATCAGAGCACTGCTCAGTTCTGGATTATGATAGTGCTGAGGACTGAACATGGGGAGTCTTAGTTTCCAGCATGAAAGTCACTTGCATTAACTTTGTACTGTCCCCTCAGGCCAGTAATTTAATTTTTTAATGAGGTCCTAGGAAAATAATCCAGAGCATCACATTTGTGTGACTCTACCACTGAGCATCCTCGCTAAGCCAGTTTACTCAATTTACTCATTGTTCTGTTATTGTTTTAATTTTTATTAATGATTTAATGATGATTAACAATATTGTAAGATAACAGGAATACAATTCTAAACAGTTCTCACCACCGGAGTTCTATGTCCCATCCTCTCCATTGGAAGCTTCCCTATTCTTTATTCCTCTGGGAGTATGAACCAAAATTCTTTATGGGGTGCAGAAGGTGAGACGTCTGGCTTCAGTAATTTCTTCTCCACTGGATATGTTTCAGGCCACATTGGTGAGGTTTTCTGCCCAAGGAAGTCAGGATGTCGTTATGGTAGCATCTGCAACTTGTTGGCTGAAGGTGGTAAGATATAAAGCAGTATAGATGGTTTCATAAACAGGAACGCAAAAGTAGGAATGGAGCAGATGAAACTAGGTGTCTTCTTGTGGGAATGCCAAAGCAGGAAAATATATTTTAGGTATGTTCCAAAGGGGCCCATCACTTTAGTCTTTTTTTTTTTTTTTCTGAGTTTGATAGCTATCATGCAGGTGGAGTAAAAGTATTGTCTGGAAAGATGGTGTAAGAGTTAAAAATAGGACTAGAAAGATGTATTTTGGCAGAGAATAGCTCCTAAATATCAGTAAAGTTCATAAATACCATTAACTGTTAACCCCATCAGAGCAGGAGAAGCAGACAGAGAGAAAAGACAGTGCAACACTTATTTATCATCCATGGATTTTCCCACAGGGCTGTTCATGGTACTTCCTTGTGGTGCTAGATATTTAATAAAGTGTTTCACACATTATAAAATGGTTGCTATGCTAGTGAGTCAACCCATGACTCCTAATATATATATATTTTTTTTCTAACAGGATATAATGAATGTATGAGTTTTATTAATTATGCTAAATTTTGATTCTGAGAATTGATGGCACTAATGAACAACAGAAAGATTAGATTCTCTTTTTTTAAAATTTTCTTTTTTTTTCATTCTCTTAAAAAATTTCTTTTGTTATCTTTTTTTACTAGATAGACTGCCAAGAATTGAGAGGTAGATGGGAGATAGAGAAGGGGAGAGACAGAGGGTAGGGGAGATATAGAGGGAGACAGAAAGAGAGACACCTGCAGCACTGCTTCACCACTTGCAAAGTTTTCCCCACAGGTGGGGGCAGGAAGTTTGAACTTGGGAACTTGTGCACTGTAACATGCGCACTCTACCAGATGTGCTACTACCTGGCCCTAAAAGAAGATTTGATTCCCTTTCTTTCTTTCTTTCTTTCTTTCTTTCTTTCTTTCTTTCTTTCTTTCTTTCTTTCTTCCTTCCTTCCTTCCTTCCTTCCTTCCTTCCTTCCTTCCTCCCTCCCTCCCTCCCTCCCTCCCTCCCTCTCTTTCTTTCTTTCGTTTTTTATTTATGAGAAAGATAAGAGGAGAAAGAACCAGATATCACTTTGGTACATGTGCTGCCAGGGATCGAACTTGGGACCTCATGCTTGAGAGTCCAAAACCCTATCACTGCACCATCTCCTGGACCACACGATTTGATTCTTTTTCAGTGTATTAATGTGAAAAACCTTCTTCATGAAAGACTTATATCTTCTTTCCCTGACACCAGATAGGAATAAAAGACTGAGGAGGAAGTATTTCCCATCCAGTAACATCAGTATCTTGACAGAATAATAACTATTTCTTGATCAGTCAGTTACTCCCAAACAATGGGGAAGCTTGTAGTTTTATAGGTATCTATCATTTACATTGTTACCTGAAATGCAGAGATGATAATACAATTTGGAAACTGAGACTATCAAATTGATATTCTTGTGAAAATGTAATGGAACTAGCATAGCCAACATTGTTTTTCAAAGTAAAAACAAAATGGAATTATTTAATGATTCAAGACTTCCTGATAAGTTATATTTATCATATTTAGTGCTGCACAAACATAGATATATGGTTTAATGAAACACAGAAATTAAATCGATCATAATGTGTCCTTTTCAAAAATGTGTATAGAAGGAAAATAGGCATTTGAATGATATAGCAGTTTAACTGGCCACCCAAATCCCAACAAACTGTGATATGATATACATTGGAATTCAATTAAGCAATGGAAATGAATAGACTGTGAGTATACCTTACCAAATCAATAAATAACTAGATCATTATGTTCCTTGAGGGGAGAAAGAACTGACTCCCAGCAATAGCTCAGGAGGCAAAATAAAATAAAATGAAATAAAATATGTACTGTTAAATATGCCTTGATATATACATGAAAAACTGGCAAGGTCTTACTAAAAACCTTTAGAAACAATAAACCAATACAGTAGACTGACGGGCTGTGATATCAATATACAGAAATCTGTGACATTTCTACCTAAAATCAAGAATATAGATTAGAAAGAAAAATGGGGGGGCTGGGCAATAGTGAAATAGGTTAAGTACACCTAGTGCAAAGTGCAAGGACCCTGGCACAAGGATCCTGATTGGAGTCCCTGGCTCCCTACCTACAGGAGGGTTGCTTCACAAGGTGAAGCAGGTCTGCAGGTGTCTATCTTTCTCTCTCTACCTCCCCCTCCCCTCTCAGTTTTTCTCTGTCCTACTGAACAACACCATTAACAATAACAAAAAATAACAACAACAACAATAGAAAAAAGATGGCACCCAGCTGCAGTGGATTCATAGTGCAGGCACTGAGCGCCAGACATAACCCTGGAGGCAAAATAAATACAATAAATAAATAAATAAATAAATAGTCCTATCTAAAACTGTGTTTAAAGTTTAGGTATATTGGCTATTATATGTGCCAGATATTCTTTTAAATACTTAATGACTTTACATGTATTGATTTGATTTTCTTTTTAACATTTATTTTATTTAATTTTTAAACTATTTTTATTAAGGGGGCTAACACTTTCCAGTGCAATTATTGCCAGAAACATACAATTCCATATGTAATAGTAATAGGCCCCCAAAGTTTTCTTTCTATCCTCTCTCCCCTCCTTCCCCAAGGTCCTTTGCTTTGGTACAATATACCATGTCCTGAGTAGGTTAACGACTCTCATTTTCAGGTAGTTAATGTGAAGGCTAGAAAGATTAAATGGCTTATTTAATGCTATACAGTTCTTCTTATTTTTTAAAAATTGTCACCAACGTTGTCACTGGTACTTAGGGCCTGAATGATGGATCCACCGCTCTCCTGTTGGCTATTTGCTTGTTTATTTATTTATTTTCTTTCTTTTGTTGATTGAAACAGTGAGAAATTTAGAGGGGGGGAGGTAGAAAAGGGGAGAGGAAGAGAGATAGTTGCTTCACTACTTCACCTATTGAAGCTTCCCCTCTGGAGATGGGGGCTTGAGGTTTGAATTTGGGCTCTTGCATAAGGTGATGTATGCTCTCAGGGGGGTGCACCCAGCCCTTGTTGTGCCCTTGTAAGTAACAGAACCATCACTGACCCAGAGTATCAGGTTTATTTTGAAAATTATACAAGATGACTGGGAAAAAAGAAAGTACTCAATAGAACACAGTGGAAACATTTAACACATATGAGCAATAACTTTTATTTTATTTATTTTCACTATTTTTATTAATTAACATGAGAGAAAGAAAAAAGAATGAGAAAATTATGTATATATATATATGCATACACCTATATATGTATATATATACATATATATGATAGATGATACATAGATAGATAGGGGACCACTCTGACACATACAATTCTGGGGATCTAACTCAGGATCTCATGCTTTTATGCTCAATGCTCTCAATGCTGTGGCAATTCCAAGGCCACAAAAATACTGCTACTTGAATCAACTAAGAACTTACTTCTTTTAAAAATTTTATTTATTTTACTTATTATTATTATTTTAAAAAATTATATGTCAGCAGGGGTTTAAATCCACACCATTACTATCTTCATAGTAAGAACCCAGGGTTCTTAATCTTCACGCTCCCCACTGCAGTCCACCACCCACAGTTTCCCTAAAGTTGTAGACATGGGCCAACAATCATCTCCACAGCTATTGCCCCCTTTTTTTCCTGATCCAATCCTCTTTCCTTCCAAGCCACTCATGACAACATAACTACCTCCATATGTCCCTCTCCTTTTCCTTCTTCCTCTCTGGGTGCTGGTGGAGCTGGAGTGAAGAGTATCACTACTCGCCCACTGGGAGTATGGATCACGGTTGTTTTTGGGGTGCAGAAGGTAGGCGTTATGGTTTCTGATTGACCCATCAATGCCCATGCTCAGCAGAGAAGCAATTACTGAAGACCTTATTTCTCAAAGATGTGTAGAGAGTAATACTACTAAATAAATCCATGGAGTAATGCAGCATAGAAACAAGAACCGAAGAGAATACACAGACTCATTTAAATGTTTGTCAAGGGAAAGCGGTGTTAATGGATAATGACCAGAAAGTGCAGAAATATGAGACACAGTAAAGACCAGCAACAATGATGTAACTGGCAAAAGGAACTATCTGCTGTAATAACAATGAAAGCATAGTGGGTGTCTAGTGGCTTGGGTAAGTAATCATCTTGAGGTTGTTAAGTGTTGATAACTTGTTGCTATGGTGACTTTAAGCTCTTTTAGATTTTGTCCTGGTAAAATTGCTTAAACCACATGATCTTAGCATCTCTATGTATCATGTGAAATAATATGGCCATGGAGGAGTGTTTATAAATAAGTTTGTGTATCATCAACCAATGTGATCCTCAGATCTTCATGTTATAAATAAGTTTGTGTATCATCAACCAATGTGATCCTCAGATCTTCATGTGTAGCTTTATAGATCGGCTCTTTTGAATGAAACAGAGCAATCTGTCACTTGACTTTTCTATGACATTCACTATATTGAGTTTATAAGAAAAAATTGATTTAGATACAAGTTTAGTGGAGTTAAAATGTGTGATTAATAACATAGGTTTTTAAAGTATGATAGCTGAAGTAAAATTAATTGATGCATTATATAAACTGCACATTAAACTATATATTTTTAAAGAGAGGTAAATCTAAGATTTTATAGTTTTTTTAGTTTAATTCCTGGTAAATATCAACTTTTATATTGTTAGACCTTTATTTTTATCCCATTATTCTCTTTTGTATTTAAATATTTTTTAAATATAATGGTTGCACTTTTTTCCTTAGTATTGTGAGTTACCTAAGAAGCTAGATATTATTAAGTTGCATCAGTTAGATTATTAAAAAGAGAATCCTATGAGTTTCAAATGACTTGGCCTGTAAGACACCCTGCTGTACAACAGAGTAGAATGTATGTTTTTTTCCCTTTTTATATGTTGGAAAAATAATAATATTTGTAATCAAATTGCATTTCAAATCCACATGGAAACTAAACCAAAAATGATTTTTATGTAATCTGAATCAATGAGAAGTTATGGCCTCAGTTTAGGAGTCGTGAATTGACTTTCCAATTCCTGTAAATACACAGTTTTGTGTTAAATATTCTAGAACTCAGACATATTGAGAACATCTGGAAGGTTATAGAACTAAGTCTGCCTTTTATTCAGACTGAGTAGTTTGAATTTTAATATTTGTAGTCTTTTATATGTTGAGGATTTCAATTTGGTTTTATCCCTGTGGCTACCAGCAAAAAAATATCAACAGATCCTTTCACTATTGGTGTGTTGACTGCTCAAAATAATGTGTTTAGTGAGCCTGTGGCTGTCTAGAGGAGCTTATGTATATATATAGCATGGCCATTCAAAAATGATATTTGAAATGCAGACGTGCACTTAGAATAAGATTAAAATATATCAGGTACTTCAAAGCAATACTCTCATATGTCTTACAAAATAGGAAGTTTTTATGTATTTATTTATTGTCTGAAAAGTAGCTTCTAAATTATACAACTTGGGAATGTTCCCTAGAGTAACCAATTTAATCGAACCAATTGCTTTTGTGTAAAATTAGTTACAGATTAAAAAGAATGGGCAAGTGCTTGATTAGCAGCATGCAGTGAACATTACCTTAAGCAAGAATTCCTCATTTTTATTCTGCATTTTTCCAATACAGTTTATTATTTATGTGTTGCATAGAGCAGAGCTATTGCATATGAGTTCCCTAATAACTAAATCAGATAGCTTAAATTAAACATGTCCTGAGAATTGTGGTCCACAACGAGAAGTGAAAGGAAAGAAAGGCTGTTTGATTGTTTGCTTCTATTAGCTTTCAGGTAGATGGTCAATTAAATAGGACATAAAGCACATGGGATGGCTTATCTGAAAGTCTCACAATAGGAAGATGTTAGAAGTTATAAATGATACTGAAGTTGAAAATAAAATAGAAACTGCATAGTAAAATTACATGTGATGATTATTATTTTGAATTATTTTTTAAGAGTAGAAGATTTTTCTGTTCCAGTATACTCTGAAACTCTGGGATTGCCTTTTGCTACATTTAAAATTTTTTGTCTATACCTGATTTTCCTGTCTTGTCTCCCACTGCTTTACTATGTAAATTTTTCCCCTTCATTTAAAATTATGCTGGGCCTGGGCAATCATACATTAGTATGTGCAAGTACCCTGTTTCAAGCCCCTGGCTACTATTAACAGGGTGAAATTTCAGGAGTGGAGAATCATTGCTGCAGGTGTCTCTCTTTCTCCCATCTTCTTCTTCTCTCCCAATTTCTTTCTGTTCCTATGTAAAATAAAAAAAATAGTTTTAAAAACTGAATTATGATAAGGTCTGTGATTAAGTTGGCGTGTTGTTGAAGATAAGAGATTTGATAAAAATAGAATGCATACATTGTATTTTATTTTACTGAAGGCATTAATGGTTTACATTATAGTCTTTACCACATAGGCATAACTTCTCAAGGCATATATTTGTTTTTAATGATGTAGGTAGAGAACATAGCATTAGAAATTAGAATAAAGACCAAAGTGCCAAACACCTTTTATGCTTTGTTCATGCGAGAATCTAAATAAAATGATAAGATATCTTTTAAAAATTATCTTTACTTATTTGGCAGATAGAGACAGTCAGAAATCAAGAGGGGAGAGGGATAGGGAAAGAGAGACAGAGAGACACCTGCAGCTGTGTTTCATCATTTGCAAAGCTTCCCCCCTAAAGGTGGGGACCAGGGGCATGACCCTGGGTCCTTGCACATTGTAACATGTGGGCTCAACCAGGTGTGCCACCACCCAGCCTGTAAGATATATATTTAATCTGGAAGAGATCATTTTTCATATGCCTGGAAGAACTAATGGCAGAATATTTCAAATCAATGAAATGTACATACATACTAATGTAAGAGAATTTTTTTTCACTTTGAAAAACTGGGTGGAGGGTGGGCAGAGGAATTATTACAGAAAGTTTAATTGTTAATTGGAATTTGTGTGGGTTTGTTTTATTGCAAGGGAAATTTGAATGAATAAATGTCTTAGATTAGTGGGTTATGATATGATGAATGGTATGTTAAAGTATTCTGTTTTCATGACTGTAAATAACTATATAGGAAAGATATTCTATCCTTGAGATGTGAGTTGTATAACCTTGTCTAAATCGTTAGGCTGATAAGTAAAAACAAGAAATGTCTTCATAAGTAAGGTCTATCATACCTCTCTTCCCTGTCTTGAGGTGTTACCTCAGACTCTGTAACTTTCTTATCTTTTGACTGTTAAGTATAAATTTTTTGTAGTTATTAAAATATTCCGTCTAGTTTAAATTCAAATTTTAATTTCACATTCAGTTAAAGACCATTCTCTCTCTTTATTTAGTCATTCATGATCAGTGTCTAATTAAAAAAAATTAGCCAGATGGATTGGAGGGAGTAGTATGTTCTTTTATTATCTTTCTTCTGAGTCTCTGCTTCCGTCTCCAGTTTCAGTGTCTATGATTTTCTGTTGCTTGACATTTCTCCCCTTAAGTGTAAAAGATTATGGTAGATACCTAAGCCTGAAATAAGAGTGTACCATTTGGAGAAGACTTCTTCCATCTCTTTTCACCGCAGTGAGGAACTATCTTTCTGTCTAACCCCTCTCTGAACTATTTGTTTGACAGAGTCCATTAAAGATCTTATATCTGTTACCTCCTCAGATTATATGCATCAACCTTTGTAAACTCATGAGTCCTTGCTTCACTGAACTCTTAGAGACTTTTCATTATAGAACAGACACCATTTTATATGCTGTTGATTGCTTCTATTTTTTTTACTTATTATTATCTCATTTTACATTTCATAACATGAATTAAACAAGTTCTCACAGGCATGTTGTTGAGCTTTCTATTCTAATGCAACCTACAAGTTACTCTCTTGGGTTGTCCAGCACTTCATAAATGAAGACAGCAGTCTTTGCATCTCCTCTTTGGAAGAGACATTATAAAGCACTCTGTAATTCTATTTCTTTTTATTTTATTGTGTGTTTGTTTTTTTTATCAAGCCACTTCTCAGCTCTGGTTGTGGGGGGACTAGGGATTGAACCTGGGACCTTGGAGCCTTAGGCATGAAAGTCTTCTGCACAGACACTAGATTTTTACCCCCCTCCTTCCAGCCATAGCCACCCCATTTCATTTTATTTTTAAATTTCAAATCTAATTTTAAGTGACCTTAAAAGGTTGTTTGTACCCTAGCTGATTTTGATTATTTCAGTCATAGTTACATGAATCATTTTATTTGAACTCTTTATGGTGCATCATTTGTAGTGTTCACAGTGGGAATTTCATCTAAAAATCTGAGATTTCAGAAATGATCCTTTCATTTTTTTTCCTGCAGATTAACTTTGAATGGTATTTGTGTTCAGGTTAGTACTGAATTTACTAATAGAAAGCTGTCCCCTGTCTAGTAGATTGTAAAATATGTAGAAAATCTACAATCTATCTTTTGGATTCTGAATAAGGGTGAGAACTCTTACTAACATAAGACTGTAGTAACTGGCTAAAGATGAAGATATCTTTTGGTTAGTTCTGGATGTTTTGAATTCAAGTTGGCACACTGTCATATTGATATATACTTAGTAGTCATTAAAAATTCTTAGAATATTTTAACCTGTTTCACATTTTAATACTTATAGAGTGATACAATTTAAATAGTTGACATTTAGTTCATTATGGCAAATATGATACATAACTGCGTTGCTTTTGGTGAGAGAGAGAGAGAGAGAGAGAGAGAGAGAGAGAGATCTGCAGCAGTGCTCCACCACTTGTAGAGCTTGTCCCTTGCAGGGACAGCCAGGCATTTGAACCCAGATCCCTGAGCACGGCAACATGTGGGGTCAAATTGATACAGAAACCCCCAACTCTCTTAAGCTTTAAGTGTGAAATTTTATAAGCCATGAAACCAACAATGTAATACAAAATTTGAGGATTTGGTGAGAACACTGAGGCAAGTCTTTCTTTTTTTCTTTTCTTTCTCCTTTTCTCTGTTTCTTTTCTTTCCTTTCTTATTTTTTTTTCCCAAAGACTTCTCAGCTCTGGCATATGGTGATACAGTGAACGTGGGACTTTGTAGCCTCAGACAGGACAGTCTCTTTGCATAACGCTTATGCTATCTACCTTTGCCCTCCCCTACTCTCATGCTATTAAATGCACCTTAAATTTTCCAAATGAGTGTAACTATTAATATGGGGTGGTGAGAGAGTTCACTGCTAAGGTCCTTGTCATGGAAATGGTGCAGAATTCGGTAAGAAAGCACCATATGGAAGTACTAGTCACCTATGGAGAATGCAGGGCCATAGTGGCTCTCCTGTTCTCTGTCTGAAAAAGGGGTCAGATGTGTGAAGTAAAAAACAGTGGCTTTCAAGTGGCTTTAATATAATATACAATATGGCAACATAAGTTTTATCTCACATAAGAAGAAATAATGGCAAATATATACATAGGCAGGTATGTGGAGGTGGTTGCTAGTCAAAAGGAAGTGGTAATGAGAACTGATACTGGTAGAGTTCTACTGAGGTATAGTTCTCTAGTAGGAAATAAGTCAAGGAGTTGATTTGTGTTTGGGGAAAATAGCTTATTGTGTTAGAGCACATGAGGGGATTGGATATGGACCTCTGGGGGTAGGCACTGTGTGGAAATGTACCCCTCTTATCTGGTGAAAGTGATGTCATACCTGCTGTCTGACAGTCTGAGCATGGTAGGGAACTCCCTCAAAGTGAGTGTTCCTGGACTGAATGCAAGCCACTCAGCCTCTTGCTTGTGCTTCTGCTAATCACTGAATTTATTGGATTTTTCCAAATTTCACCTGGGGCCCTGAGAAAAATTCCCTGGGGAAGGATTGCTGTCACAGAAAACCCAGTGACTCACCAAGTACAGATATGGAGAACTGTACCAACATATGTAATTTTACTAAAGAGGTTCATAACATGACAACTGGCCAATTATTAGATCAGCTGACTATGAAGGAATTGCTTGCCCCCCCTTGTCACCCCGGTACCTACACCCCAGGCAGAAAAGGTCAGGGGAAAATACAGACAGCACTAGGTTCTTCCCATGGCACCAGGGCCACCTTGGGTAGCTTATAGAATAGGTGGTAGACTGTGGTAAAGTATAAGGACCCATACCAAGTGCCCCCACCTAAGGACCCCCCTTTACTTTCTAATAAAGTATAAATGAAAATAGAATGTATTCTCTCTGACAGTTTGATCAAAATTCACTTGGAATTTAAAAGAACCTATCTCTAGTATTCACTAAAAAGAGGTTTATATAAAAACCATGCCTCAAGGACTAAGCAGTGGCACACCTGGCAGAGTGTACATATCAGTCTGCCCCAGTTCAAGACTCTTTTCTCCACCTGCAGGGAGGAAAGTTCATAAGTAATGAAGCAATGTAGCAGGTAAATCTTTCTCTCTCTCTCTCTCTCTTTTCTCTTCATCTGTCTCCCTTTTCCCTTTCAGTTTATCTATCTCTATAAAAATAAAAGTATAGTTAAAATACTCTATAAAACTTTTGTGGATTATGTAGAAACTCTTTTCCTGTTAGGTACTATAACAAGAAATTAGCTGAAGTTAATAGTGAAAACAGCCCAAAATACATGAAAGCATTTCTAAAGACAATTAATATTTAATCACATGCCTAGAAAATCTCTAGTCAATTTGAATATAATAATAGGCCATAGAGGGATTAATTTTATAAAATTTGCTTATCTAATACTCTAAAAAATAAAAATAATCTATATCTTTCCATGTTTTAGCTTGACAGTTTTTCTCTTACTTTATTTTACTTTATTGTATCACAGCACTACCACATTTCAATATATACAATAGAATCTAATTGCGTGGGGCCAGTGGCACACCTGGTTAAGCATTCACATTACAGTGTACAAAGACCGGGTTCAAGCTCTTGGTCCTCACTTGCAGGGGGAAGGAAATTTTTATGAGTGGTGACACAAAGCTGCAAGTTTTTCTCCCTCTCTCTCTCTCTCTCTCTCTCTCTGTCTCCCCTTCTCCTCTCAATTTCTCTCTGTCTCTATCCAATAAATAAAAATATTTTTTAAAATTATTTAAAAGAATCTAATTGCTCTTATGAGCTCATACCCACCAAAATATTTGTGAGTGATTTCCCATGGCATTTATTTATTTATTTATTTATTTATTTATTTATTTATTTATACCAAATGCATTGAGGAAATGATGATTTACAGGAGTTCTTGTCATGGGGATGAGTTTCCACATCCCCAGGTAGCAAATCTCAGGACCATCAAGTTGTCATCTCCTTTCTCCACAGGTCATTGGCTCCTCCAAGCCCTTATGTTTTCCCTCCTGTTTCTCACATTATTTTGTCCTTAGATCTGCTAAATATTATATCACAATTTGTTAATGTTTTTCTCTATATTTTTCTTTACTTTGTTTCTTAAATTCTACCTATAAGGGAGATCATGCAATATTCAGCTTTCTTCTATCTTATTTTACTTAACAAAATTCTTCTACTTGCACCCATATTATAACAAAAGAGTTGATCTTTTCTTACAGATGAGTAATATATATATATATATATATATACACATATACATATATATATATATGCATATATATATCACAATTTTCTAAACAACTCATATATTATGGACATTTGAATTACTTCCAAAACAGCACTTCCATGAACATAGTCATGCATAAATGTTTTTGGATAGATGATTTTTTAATATTTATTTTATTTATTTATTCCCTTTTGTTGCCCTTGTTATTTTTATTGTTGTAGTTATTATTGTTGTTGTCGTTGTTGGATAGGACAGAGAGAAATGGAGAGAGGAGGGGAAGACAGAGAGGAGGAGAGAAAGACAGACACCTGCAGACCTGCTTCACCGCCTGTGGAGTGACTCCCCTGCAGGTGGGGAGCCGGGGCTCGAACCGGGATCCTTATGCCGGTCCTTGTGCTTTGCGCCACCTGCGCTTAACCCACTGCGCTACAGCCCAACTCCCGGATAGATGATTTTATACTGTTTGCAAAGATAACTAGGAGAAGAATTTTTCAGTCATCTGGTTGGTACATTCTTAATAAAAATAATTTAAACTAAATATATATTTTTTATTTATTTAAATTTTTATTTATAAAATGGAAATATTGAGAAGACAATAGCATAAGAGGAGTACAATTCCACATAATTCCCACCACCAGAATTCCATATCCTATCCCATCTCTTGATAGCTCCCCTATTTTTTTTTTTTTTGCATAGGATAGCAAGAAATGGAGAGAGGAGGGGAAGACAGAGAGTGGGAGAGAAAGATAGACACCTAAAGACCAGCTTGACCGCCTGTGAAGCAGGTGGGGAGCTGGGCTCTCGAACTGGTATATTTAAGCTGGTCCTTGAGCTTTGCTTCACGTGCACTTAACCTGCTGCACTACCACCCAGCCCCCAAGCTTCCTTACTCTTTATCCCTCTGGGAGTAGGGACCCAAGATCATTATGAGGTGTAGAAGGTGGAAGGTGTCACTGAGTTTATTGCTGGGATTTGGTGCAGGCATTAGATATCAACTACTCCTGTCAACCATTTGTTTCTTTTTCCTTTCTTTTTTTCTATTTTATTTGATATGGTAGAGAGAAATTGAGAGGGGAGGAAGAGATAGAGAGAGTGAAAGATAGACACCTTCATACCTGCTTCACCTCTTACGAAGCCTCCCCCTTCAGGTGGGCAGTGGAGCTCAAACCCTGGTCCTGTGCATGGTAATATTTGCACTCAGTCTGGTGCTCCACCACCCAGCCCCCACTAATAGCAATTTAAATATCTATGAATAAGATAATCTTAGCCAAATGCACAAGGAAACTTTACTGTCCCTATGTGGTTCTCCTTGATTCTTTTATCACTACCACATTCACAACACTTCTGAAAGCCAATGTGGAGGTCTTTCCTACACAGTTTAATTTTCTGTGACACTTTCTGAATGCCAGAAGTCAATTCAATTTTAACACAAACCAAGATTGATTTAGAGTCCACAGGTTAAAGACTTGGTCCCCTAACACTGCAACCCCCCACACCAGATACCAGTTACTATTACACTTGACACTTCAGATGCCAACAATATGTAGTGGGTTTCAGATTGCCCACTATTTATTGTTTTAGCTGTAAATTGATGATTCTCTTGACACCTCCTCTGGGATTTTATCATTTGCTAAAGCATGTCATTACTCAAGAGGATATTAACGTCCATTCCAAGTAAACACACACTAAGACTAGAGACACTGAAACAACTCGCTTGGACAGTGCACTGCTTTGCCATGTGTACAGGCACGGTGTCCTCACTGCATTGAAAGAAAACTTTAATGCTGTGTTGCTTTCACACCATATCTCACTCTTTCTGCCTAACTGCCTCTGTCTAGGAAGGAAGGAAGGAAGGAAGGAAGGAAGGAAGGAAGGAAGGAAGGAAGGAAGGGAGGAAGGAAAGAAGGAAAGGGAGAAAAGTGGGCCTTGTGGTTGCACACCTGGTTGAGTGCACATGTTACAAAGAATAAGGGCCCAGGTTCAAGCTCCTGGTCTCCACCTGCAGGAGTAAAGCTTTACAGGTGGTGAAGCAGGTCTGCAGGTATCTCTCTATCTCTTTCCCTCTTTTTAAAATTTATTTTATTTATTTATTCCCTTTTGTTGCCCTTGTTGTTTTATTGTTGTAGTTATTATTGTTGTCATCATTGTTGGATAGTACAGAGAGAAATGAAGAGAGGAGGTGGAAGACAGAGAAGGGGAGAGAAAGATAGACACCTGAAAACCTGCTTCACCACTTGTGAAGGGACTCCCCTGCAGGTGGGGAGCCAGGGCTCGAACCGGGATCCTTATACCTGTCCTTGTGTTTTGCACCACCTGCAATTAATCTGATGCGCTACAGCACTACTCCCCTCTTTTTCTCTTTATCACCCTTTTCCTCCAAATTTCTAGCTGTCTCTATCTAATAAATAAATAAATAAAGATAATAAAAAAATTTTAAAAAGGAAGGAAGGAAGGAAGGAAGGAAGGAAGGAAGGAAGGAAGGAAGGAAGGAAGGAAGGAAGGGCTATTTCCAGGACCATTAGTACAGGAAACAACACTATCATCTCAAAGTATGCTCACCAGTCATGGCTATTTATCTACAAAATTTACACTTAAAAAATATGGGCACAATCCTCAATCATCTATTTTCTCTCCTTAATTTAGCTAGATATTTTATTGAAATGACAAATAAATAGAAAAAATTCTGGAACTAGAATTTTTGGATGGAAATCAGATATATTTTAAGGTTTCTGACAAAGGAGCAGCGACATTTTGCACCCTATCACCAGTCTATCAGAGTGCCAATTCTCCTTGCTAATGCCACATGCTATTGATCACTGCCAATGTTATTGGCTGAGGATGGAATCTCTGTTTTTATTTGCATTACTTAGATTGCTAGTGATGCTGAAACAGTACATCTAATAGCTTGAAGTGATATAAGAAAGTGAGGGAAAGATAATGAAGCTTTATTTTTTAAAAGATTTATCTGATTCCTATTCTTAAAATTCATATAACATATTTTCAATAAAACACCCTCTTTAGTCACCTACCTCATAATTAAATATTGAAAAAAAGAATTAAATATGGAATCATAACTCTCCAAATTTCACATTTCTAGATGGAGCTAGAAGCAAGAGACATGAAATGGGGCAGAAGAAGTTGAGTTACCATTAGGATTACATGCACACATCTATTAAATATACTTTCATTTCTTTTTTTCTTTGGCCAAGATTTAGATAGTGAATTAGAGATACATATTCTTTGAAAACTGTCTTCTATGGAAAAGTCAAACCACCTAAATTTTACAATGTAGTTTCCATTGTTTCTTTAGCTATAATAATACCCACAGGAAAATTTTATCACAAGCAATTTTTTTCATTATGTTTTCTAAAATCCTAGATATAGTAGGTACTTTTCAATGCTCAAAGAATCAGTATATCAAAAAATAAATGCATTAATATCTACATGAAAGATGTGAATGCTAACAGAAAAAATATTTTTTGGTGAAATAGTACATTTCTGAACTGGTTTAAATTTCTTCTATGTCAACTTTTACTGAAAAATTATTTTGATTAGTTAGCAAAACAGTAAGTAAAATTTTAATTTTTAAGACTAGTTTTTATATTTGCTTATGTGCCAGTAATGATTATAAAAAGGGGAGCTGGGCGGTAGCGCAATGGGTTAAGCACACATGGCACAAAGCGCAAGGACCTGTTGTAAGTAAGGATCCGGGTTCCAGCACCCAGCTTCCCACCTGCAGGAGGTTGCTTTGCAAGTGGTGAAACAGGTCTGCAGGTGTCTATCTTTCTTTCTTCCTCTCTGTCTTCCCCTCCTTTCTCGGTTTCTCTCAGTCATATCCAAGAACAAAAACATCTATGACCAGAATAACAACTACAACAAGCACAACAACAAGGGCAAAAAAAAAATTGGAAAAATGGCCTCCAGGAGCAGTGAATTCGTAGTGCACGCACCAAGCTCCCATGATAAACCTGGAGGCAAAAAAAAAAAGAAAGAAAGATTATAAAAAGTAATTTCAGCTGTTTCCTGTGAAATTAGTCTGGAATATATAATTATCAAAAGTATATTATCTAGTTGATAATCAGACTAAATATTCTATGGCAAACGGAAAATAGCTTAAAATATTATAAATGAATGATTTTCCTTATCGGATTTTTTTTTTAATTTTTTATTTAAGAAAGGATTACTGAACGAAAACATAAGGTAGGAGGGGTACAACTCCACACAATTCCCACCACACAATCTCCATAACCCACCCCCTCCCATGATAGCTTTCCCATTCTCTAGCCCTCTGGGAGCATGGACCCAGGGTCATTGAGGGTTGCAGAAGGTAGAAGGTCTGGCTTCTGTAATTGCTTCCCCGCTGAACATGGGCGTTGACTGGTCAGTCCATACTCCCAGTCTGCCTCTCTCTTTCCCTAGTAAGGTGTGTCTCTGGGAAGTTGAGCTCCAGGACACATTGGTGGGGTCTTCAATCCAGGGAAGCCTGGCTAGCATCCTGGTGGCATCTGGAACCTGGTGACTGAAACGAGAGTTAACATACGAAGCCAAACAATTTGTTGAACAATCATGGATCCCAAGCTTGGAATAGTGGAGAGGAAGTGTTAGGGAGGTACTCACTGCAAACTCTAGTGTACTTCTGCTTTCAGGTATATATTTTGCAGTAGTTTATGGATACGTGTGAACATAAGCTCTCTCTCACAGAAACTGGTGTATATCTAGGTTATGGGACTTTGTTAGAAAGTGATCTACCTGAGATGAAATTAGAGTGTACTATAAAAGGAAAGGTCTCACCCGAGTAATGAAGCTGAAGGGTTGTCATTCCACACGTGAAGTCTCTGGACACAGTCTGAGGTGAAGCATGTTGAGGTGGCAATCGTTGCGTTGGTTAGGTTGTGATCGGCGGATGCAATATTATTTGGTTTGGATTGGGAGACGCATACGGGAAAGTGGGACCTATCCAAGGGTTCCAGGACTGGGGGAAGTAGAGGCTCTATAGTGGAGATGTGAGGTTCCTGCTGTCTTAGGGTTCAAAAAGACAATCGATAGTTAATGTTATCATCACATTATTTGGTAATTGGGTTAACTTTGAAAAGTCCTTTTGTTATGGTTTGCTGTACAGTATCCAGTATCTTGTATATAGCTGTGCTATTGGATGCTTCTAATCTACTTGGTCTAGGCTTTTGAGAGAGTCCACATATCAAATACACAGCCTATATATTAAGATTCAGTTTGTGTTTTGAGAAACTTTGAGACATACAACTGATTTTACCCCTCTTATATTAATTAACTACTGATTTATATGTCTACATTTTGCTAGGAGTGTACATAAACACCATTCCCACCACCAAAAGACTGTGACCCATCCCTCCCGCCCACTCCCACCCCCCACTGGCCCAGGAAGCTGCATGTCTACCCCTCACCACTGGGTTTTTACTTTGGTGCCCTACTCTGAGCATTCTATAGACTGCTTTTCCACATGACTTGGACCACTTTATATAATGGTGTATATCAGAACACTTAAGACAAGTTTAGAATAATGCCATTGAAATATCTTAAATCCATAATATCAATAAATATCAGTGGTCTGAATTTGTCCATTAAAATGCACAGAGTGGGAAGATGGATCAGAAAACACAACCCAACCATATGTTGTCTGCAGGAATCCCACTTAACAGGACAGACACAGACTCAAAGTGAAAGGATGGAAAACTATCATACAATCTAGTGGACCACAGAAAAGGGCATATCTGACACAGTAAACTTTCAAATTAATAAGGTAAGAAAAAAGGGTGAGCATTGCATAATACTCAGAGGATTAGTCAGCCTATAGAATTAACAATTAACATTTATGAGCAATGGAGGCCTATCAAACTATTTCAAACATCTACTGAAAGAGCTAGAGAAATATAGGGAAATATATCAACAGCAACAGTAACAGTAGGCAGTGCATTGCTACAGCTCTTCAATAGGTAGCATACAATTCTGTTCCTGTAGGTGTTACACTTCTATATCTGTAGGTGTTAGTAACATTTTCAGAAATGTTCGCATGTTTTTCTTGGTTTCAACTGTTAGACCTTTAACCATGGAGAAAGAAAAACCACATTCTGAGTGATTTTTCTGCCTGGGTCTTTCACAAAATAAGGATAAAATCAATTCCCCCTGCACCCTAAGACTTATAACTTTGTTGTAAGAATTTAAAGACAGCTGTAAGTAAGTCTAGTACAGGTCATCAGAGATTATTTGATTCTCTGCTTTCATTTTAAAAAATGAAAAGACTGTTTTGGAAGGTTGTCTTGAAAAAGACAAATAAATTGCCAATCAGTTTGGATATTTTGGTAAAGAAATTATAACATACAGAGGGACTTTAAATGGAATTTTCTTTTCCCCCATGTTTATAAAATGTTTTGATTTTATTTATTTATTTATTTTTTGCCTCCAGGGTTATTGCTGGAGTTTGGTGCCTGGGCTACGAATCCACTATTCCTGGTAGCTATTTTTTTTCATTTTTTTATTGGATAAGGCAGAGATAAATTGAGAGAGGAGATGGAGACAGAGAGGGAGAGAGAAAGACACCTGCATGGGAGTCAGGCAGTAGTAGCACAGCAGGTTAAGCGCACGTGGAACAAAACGCAAGGACAAGCGTAAGGATCCCGGTTCAAGCTCCTGGCTACCCACCTGCAGGGAAGTCGCTTCATAAGTGGTGAAGCAGGTCTGCAGGTGCCTGTCTTTCTCTCCCCCTATATGTCTTCCCCTCCTCTCTCTATTCCTCTCTGTCCTATCCAACAACGATGACAACAATAATAACTACAACAGTAAAACAACAAGGGCAACAAAAGGAAAGAAAGACACCTGCAGACCTGCGTCATCACATGTGAAGTGAACCTCCTGCAGGTGGGGAGCTGGGGTTTCAAACCAGGATCCTTGTGTAGGTCCTTATAAAATGTTTTACATGTTCTATATTTTTTACTATTTATTATGAAAAACTAAGTTTAAAGACTTAATTTACAGGTAATTTTTAAAGAAATGGGGCTGGGTTGTCACACAACGAATTGTGCATATATATAGTCCAGTGTTCAGAGATCTGGGTGCAAGCTCCCAGTCCTCACCTGCAGGGGGAAGCTTTGCAAAGGTAGAGTCCTGCAGGTGTCCTTCTCTCTTTCCCTCTTTGTGTCTCCTTTACCTGGCAATTTCTCTCTGTCTCTCTCCAGACAATCAATCAATAAAAAAGTAATAACAATACAAATATATTAGGGGAACACAGAACATGTTCCTAGTTGACATATGTAGTGGCAACTTTTAACATGCAAAGTTCACTGTAGAATGTTCCTCTTTACACTTTCATCATTTCTGCCGTCAATAGGTGTCAGTGTCTGTGCCTTTAAAGATCTATATAATAGCATTCTTCACATGATTATAAGAAAACATCATGACTTTTGCTAAACAAGAAGTGAAACAGAAAGGCTCATAATTCACGTGTCATGGGCTACGTCACTTTACTCTTGTTGATGTGTCTGTTCCTTGGTGCTCATATATATTTTTTTTTCTCTCATAGTCTTAAGCTCCTAGACAGAAAATGGACTGACTACATTTTCTCCTTCTCAACACTCCTGCAAAGTGTTTAGAGCAATGCTATGAGCATGGTTGTTTTAATAAATGATTGTGTGCTAAGTAATTATGGGATTATGCTTGAGAGAGCTCATGCATGAAGTGGATTATTAAGCAAGTAGTAATTAAGCAGGTGAAGTCATACATGCCTTTAGTGTTAACTCTCTTGCTGCTTGATTTTGTTTGTTGATAGTGGACCTTAGGAAAGCTAAGAGCAAATTTTTAAATATCACAGCCTTGATCATTGTAAGAAAATATCTACTATATATTTATTCTCTGTGAGTAAGCAGGACAGAATTGAATTCTGTGATGACCTTGGAATCTAGATAACCTCATTTTAAACTATCATGGTTTCTAGTACTCTAAGCTTCCGTGGGTCTTAGAGAAATTTATCATAACTGAGGTTTTTATGCCTTTTTACTTTTGTATTATTGTAAGTAGCTCTTAAAGATACCTATCAGATGCTGTTCTCAAATAATAAAGTGGGAGCCCTACAAAATGGCAAGGGTGAAGCCACTGAAATTCCTTAATTTTCTGATCCTATTAGTCATTGTGTAAAAGAACCTGGATAAGAGTGCGTGGTTAGAATGTTCCACACTCATAATTTATACTGGTTAGGGCACTGTGAAGATGTCTGAGAGCACTTATTAAAGCAGGTAACTTTAGGATGTATTATTTGACAATAGTGATATTGTATAAACTCTTAGATCTTCTGTGAGCACTGAAAAGTTGGCAAATTATATTTACAGTATAGTTTAATAAATATTTATGTCAATTCTGATTTTGCATTTTGGCATAGCTATACCTAGCAGAATCAGCTGGTCCTTTAGTGGAATAAGTACTGTCATTTGATATGATAATAAGATACATATTTTTTCAGTTCTGTCAATTTTAGTTATCAGCAAGTTCTCTCACTCATTTATGTGATCTGTCCAGCAACTTTGTCTTTGTTAAATCTTATCTCAAATCCACTTGAATTACTACAGCTATCAAAAAGGGAATACTGAACAACTTTCAAATTTGAAATGGGACACATTTAATTTTGGAGCAAGACAGTCTAGAGCTGTACTGTTTAACATTATAGCTGTTAGATATGAAATGTTTCTAAACTTAAATTTATTAAAATTCAATAAAAAGAGACAATTCAGTTACTCAGTCACACTTGTCACATTTCTAGGTATATTTTAACGTGTCACTCCACTTGGATGGGAATGATACTATCATAGAGCAAACTCATTTTTTAAATTTTTGTTATCTTTATTTATTTATTGGATAGAGACAGCCAGAAATCAAGAAGAAGGAGGATATAGAGAAGGAGAGAGACACCTGCAGCACTGCTTCACCACTCACAAAGTTTTCCTCCTGCAGGGGGAGACCAGGGCTAGAACCCTGGTGCTTGCACATAGCAATATGAACTCAACCAGATACATTACCACCCAGCCATCTAGGTCAGTTTTTTAATATCTTTTTAAAAACTGCTTGTTTATTTATTTATTTATTATTGGATAGAGAACAAGAATGAACCACACTTTTTCAACATGGTAAATACCTATATATATATATATATATATAGAGAGAGAGAGAGAGAGAGAGAGTGAGAGAGAGAGAGAGGTTTTATATATATATATATACACATATATATACAGAGATATTTAATATATATACAGAGATATTTAATATATAGAGAGATGTTTAATATATATATGGAATATATATATAGTCTCCAGGGTTATCTTTGGGACTCAGTGCTTGCACTATGAATCCAGTGCTCCTGGTGGCCATTTTTTTCTCAATTTTGTTGCCCTTATTATTGTTATTGCTGTTGTCACCGGATGGGAAATAAAGAAATAGATTAGGGGAAGGCAAAGAGGGGGAGAAAAAATAAAGACACCTGAAGACCTAAAGACCTGAAGGCTTTAGCCATTCTGAAGCGACTCCCCTGCAGGTGGGCAGCTGGGGATTCAAACCAGGATCCTTAGGCAGGTCCTTGGCTTTGTTCCTTGTGCTTTTAACCTGCTGCACTACCGCTCCACCACTGTAGGTCCATATTTTTAAATCATAGCTATTTTTTTTATCTCTTATGCACAGTGTATATAGAAATGTGGAGAGGAGTCCATTTGTATTTAGGTCTAGATTTTTTTTTTTAATGTTTAGGTTTAAAGGTTTTGATTTTTTCCTTCTCATATATGTTTATTCTAATAAATCATTTCACATTTTTCAAAATGTATATAGAAGGCAAACAGCAAAATGACTTCACTTCCTGATTGAGTCATGCTCGGTTTATAGATACATATTTGGGGAGAGAGCACCCTCATGTGGTAATACAATGATAAAAATATCCAAAGTTGATGTCACTGACAGCCAAAAGAAAACAAAAGCTAGCAACCATCACAAACTCACTGAATTTTTTTTTTTTGAAAAAACTGTTTTGAAGAATTTAAAAACTAACTTTTTTCAGGCCTGAAAAGAAAGATGCTAGCTTGCAAAAAGTGCTACATTTTGTTGTCAGTTGTTAAATTCCTCCAATAGTGATTTTCTTCATTGATTCAAGAAGCCTGGCTGAATGCCTCAGTTAAGGTTACTGATAAATTGAATGGCTGTCCCAAACTGAGATGATGAAGGCATAGAGCTCACAGACACACTACCACAACATTCTGTTGTCAGTTTAATGCTTTTCCTACACTGTATCAACAATTTAACTGTGCTATAAAATCATAAAGTATCAAAACTGTTCTTAAAAATAAGGACTTTTTAAAACAAACATCAAGTAGTTAAAAACAACAATGATAATATTTTTAAGCAACATGTTTTTGGAATAAGAAATGTGTCTATAGAAGATGGATATTTTGCTCATTTTACTGTTGTGTTTGGGTAAAGCCATTCTGTCTAATAGGCAAATGCAGTTAATCTAGTCACAAGGATAAAATGAACCTCAGGAGATGAAAAGTATATTGATGTTAATACATTGTCATTATTAAATGTATTATAATGTAGAGGGACATTTTCAAATGGTTACAATAGAATTGATAAATCAATTAAAATGGAAAAATTCCTATTTTGGTGCCATAATTAGAACAATTGTTATATAAGGAGCACATTTCATTAAACACATGCCTCTCTTCTCCAACTGTACACTGAGGTTATGCTTATTTAACATTTAACTTCTAAAAAAGTATGTACTTCTAAAACTGTTATTTCATCTGTCTTTATAAGCATTCAAATTTGTTCTTCCTATTGGCTGTCTTTCCTGTTTGACAAATTAATTCAAAGCTTAGTTCAGTGTATTTTCTTTTCCTTTTTTTATCTAGGCTAAGAGTATAGATTTTTCCAGATACTATTTTATATAAATAAGAACAAGAATCACATTATAAGTAGTATAGTGAATAAAAAGAACATCATGCCACTAAGAATCCCCTTCCCACACTTCCTTGAAAAAATCATTTTCAGAATCTTTATGTGTTGGAATCTAGCGTTTCTATGCATATAAATATATCTTTAGAGGCCAGGTAGTGGCATCCCTGGTTAAGTACACACATTACAGTGCAAAATGACCCGGGTTGAAGCCCCTTAGGGGGAAAACTTCACAAGTGGTGAAGCAGGGCTGCAGGTGTCTCTCTGTATCTTTCCTTATCTCCCCTTCCTTTCTCGACTTTTCTCTCTCTCTGTCTCTTTTCAATAGTAAGCAATAAAATAAAATAAATGTATCTTTACAAATAATTTATTTATATGTTCACATGTGCTTATAAATGCATGTTTGTATGTGGGGCAAATCCTATGTGGCCTTTTATAACCTACATCATGATAATTTTTCTATGTAATAATATCTCTCTCTGGTCAGTATGTATATACATATATTTTTTACACATACACACATAATTTATTTAGGTATTCCTTTATTTGGGTATGTTTTTAACATTCATAGCACTACAATGTTTCCCTTTGTTTAAAAATAGTTTTCCCATGTTAAATTACTATTGAAATTGCAAATACATGTTGGAATATTTGATCTAAAATTTTATGTTAATTACTATTTTATTAATAAAAGTGATAAACCAATGATGGTAGAACTTTTACAAATATGAGCATTAACTTGGTAGTAGCAGTAACAATAATAGTAGTAGTAGTAATAGTAATAAAAAGTGGCAGCATAGATCTTAAGGCAATAAAGTACAAAAGAAAAAAGTATGCAGATAATACAGTGAAAGTAGAGAAATAAAATTTACTTTAGAAAATGTTAGTTTTTTAAGTTTTCAAATCTGTAGTGCAACTTGAAGAATGTTAGTAATTTAGAAGACAGAAAGGACTATAAGAGGTAGGCAAAAAAGGACAGAGGAAAATGACTTGTCAGAATCATAAGGCTTATTAGGATAAGAAATATCAGAAATACTTCAGTAATCACAGTCAGTGATATGGATTACAGATCAAGAAAATCCTCAAAAAACTATTCTGGTGAAAGTAATAACAGAGAAAAATGCTCTAAGGTTTTAAATAAAATAACTTTACTAATGAATGCATTTAAAATCAAGTAATGATATCAACCAAATATGAGAACAAAAAATAAAGACACTGACCAAGAACAGGAAAATATACTGTGTCAACTGGGCAAGGGACTATAAGCTGATTATCCTTTAGCTGGATCATATAAAGCAAAAGAAAGACATTTTCAGATCTGCAGGCTCAAAAATTACACAGCTTAGACATTATTGGAGGGAATTTTATTTGTTGGAAGGCATTATGGGTCTCACTATGTTAATTTTAATTTTACATTTTACAAAACAACACATTATTTATTTTTAGATTTATTGATTGATTTTCTTGAGAAAGAAGGGGCCATGAATAGTGCCATACCCCTTTAAGCGCACACATTACCAAGCCCAAGGGCCCAGGGTTCAAACCCCCATGCCCAAGAGGGGCGCTTCAGGAGTCGTGAAGAAGGTCTGAAGATGTCTTTCTCTTTTCCTCTGTATCTTCCCCTCCCTCCTTCGTTTCTCTCTGTCTTATAAAATAATATATATATCAATCAAGTATAAAGTATAAAATAAAGGGGAGAAAAGGGAAAATGGTTGCCAGAAAGGGAGGATTCATAGTATGGACACCCAGCCCTGGTGGCAACTAAAAAGGAAGGGTGGTGAGAAAGTGTCACTCAGCTCGGTCATAGGGTTCCAGAGACAGAACTTGTGTCCTATGGGGGTGTGTGTGGGGGGTCAGACATGAAAATCTGGTACCTTACTACTGTGAATATTTATTATTATAAATTAATACTTAAATATAAGCAGTATTGGAACAAAACATTAACTAAAATGTCATAAACAAAATCAAGTGTATCCCCTTTAGAAAAATTTAAAAAGCAAGCTTATAAATTTAAAAATACTTACTTTCAGCAAGAGTTAGAACATAATAGCTTAAGGTACCCACAACATTTATAGTCAAATTATACTCAGTTTATATAAATATAAATTTAAACTTCATCACTTGTACTTTAATTACAAGTTTGACTATGACTATCCAATTTACTCAGTAAAGTATGGCTGTTATATTTCTCTTTCAGGAGAATAACATTTAGGAATGTTTACATATTTGAATATATTTATCTATTTATGACTAATTACTTGAAATATAACCTTTTGATTGTTATAATTTGGAGTTCTTTCTGGAATATATTACAAAATTTCATTTTCTGTTTTTCTAACATATGTTGTAATATTTAGAAAATAATCACTTTAAATCAATTATACTTATCTTAAAGCTGATTGTGGAGCTTCAGAAAAATACAGATTAAAGAAAAAGTAATTAAATTAGTGAGATAAACCCAAGTATAACACTGATTAATTTCATACATTATGAACTGGGTTATAATATAGTTTTTATTTTGCTAACTTTGACATTTGACAAGAATTTGTTGTTTTTTAAAAAATAATTACTTGGGTTTTTTTTTTACCCACTAATTAAGTTAATATATTAATTATACGTATTGCTTCAGGATACTTGAATGAAGAGTGAAAAAATAGTCTTAATCTGGTCAGTAGTACTGATTTAGCATAAAGCCTTGCTAGTAAAGATGACAATGCAGACAGAAAAACATGATCAGCCCAGAACTGTCTGATGGTATTCAAGAAGTAGGAACCCATGTGTCTTTATTAATTTTTTCATCCACAGACCCCACTCACTCAATGCTTACTCTGTATTTGCTATATCATAAACTGTTGCTTAAAAATAAGAAAGTTAGTCATTTTTAAAACTGTGTGCTGTCTGGAAGGTGTTGTAATGGATATAGTGATGACAGTCTTGAGTGCATGAGGTCCCAAGCTTGATCCCCAGAATGATATATGCAAGACTGAGGTTTTAATCCTCCTTCCATTCTACTCTCTCACTAATACGTAAGTTTTTTGAAAAAACCTTTTTGTGTAAAAAGGTCACTGAATTTTCGAGAGGAAAATGGATTTTGAGAAAAATTAGAAACTTTAAAAATTTAGACTTATCCATCCTCTCTCTCTCCTCTAACTGCAGCACAGTTTCACCACTCTTGAAGCTTTCCGCCTGCAGGTGGAAGACCTAGGACTTGAACCTTGAGTCTTAAACTTTGTAACATGCATTTTATAACGTGTACCATTACTGCTTCCCCTCCCTCCGTTTTTCCAATTGTATTGCTCAATAATTATGCTGTTACCCAACATCTTAAAAATTTTTTTTATTTACTTATTCCCTTTTGTTGCCCTTGTTGTTTTATTGTTGTAGTTATTATTGTCGTCGTTGTTGGATAGGACAGAGAGAAATAGAGAGAGGAGGGGAAGACAGAGGGGGAGAGAAAGACAGACACCTGCAGACCTATTTCACCACCTGTGAAGCCCTTCCCTGCAGGTGGGGAGCCCTGGGCTCTCACCGGGATCCTAAAGCTGGTCCTTGCGCTTTGTACCATGTGCGCTTAACCCGCTGTGCTACCGTCCAACTCCCCAACATCTTTATATGGCAAAATTATATATCATACTCTTCCTACTTGTTGTCTTATCTTCTCCAGCTACTGTTCTTGTGTTATAACCATACCTACCTACAACGTCCTGAAGAATTTATGCCCAAGAGTTCTCAAAATCTAGTACACACTTACACACACACACACACATATGCGCACGCGCGCACACACACACACACACACACACACACACACACACACACACACACACACGGAGAGAGAGAGAGAATCAGAGAGAATGTTGAATGTTGCCCAGTTTATTTTTCCCAACTCTAAGACAGTTTACTTACATTGTATGTGTAAAGAATTTGGAAAGCCGTTAGTTTTTGTAACTTATGACAATTCTAGATTGTATAAAATCTTATCTAGAGGGAGTCGGGAGGTAGCACAGTGAGTAAAGCACAGATGGCGCAAAATGCAAGGACTGGCATAAGAATCCTGGTTCGAGCCCCCAGCTCTTGCAGGGGAGTAGCTTCACAAGCGGTGAAGCAGGTATCCAGGTTGCTATCTTTCTCTCCCCCTCTCTGTCTTCCCCTCTCCTCTCCATTTTTCTCTGTCCTATCCAACAACGATGACATCAGTAACAACAACAATAATAGCTACAACAATAAAACAACAAGGACAACAAAAGAGAATAAATTAAATAAATAAATAAATAAATAAATAAAGTTTAAAAATCTTATCTACATTTAGTTCTATCTTTATAATAGCAATGACTAAAGAATAGAGCTCCTATTTTGATCATCTATGGGAAAATAAAATTAATAAATTGCTTCAAAAATAAACTGTATCTCTAAACTACAGAATAAATCATTAGGTCAAAATGTGAAAAATAATTCTTCCTAGGTCTACTTGATAAAATAATTCTGATTTCAAATGATTTGCTCTACTGTACATATAAGGTGTCTTTTCTGTCTCTCTCGTTATTATTTTATTGGGAAGTTAATGGTTTCCAGTACAGTTGTTGACGCATAAGTATGATTTCTCATCTCAGCATGACAGCAATCTATAAACATTCTCACCTCCAAGTTAGACCCTTTTCCACAATCAAGTGTCAGGAGCCCAAAGCCCACCCCTTACACTTCCCTTCTGATATCTTCTCAGACTAAAGATTAATAGTAGTCCTTTTAATCAATGATGCTATTATCATAATTCTATAATAAACTATTGAAATTGTAATGTGTGTGTGTGTGTGTGTGTGTGTGTGTGTTTTTCAGTAGTCTGAAATCCTGAAATGTATTTGAGAAGAAGTTTTTCAATTTTCTTGCCCCGGTGCCCCAAATGTGCAGCAAATACTAGACAAAGAATGAATGTTTGCTGAATGAGCAATATTTTGACTTAAAATGATCAAGTTCTACATAATTATAATTATTAATAATGATGATAATCAGACATGTTTAAATACTAATGATAGATAATACCAAAGGTGAAATTTCTGACAGCTCTGTTAATGGGAAGGTGACAAGTTAATCTTAGCTAAAATAATCAATGAGTGACACAGAAGGCAAAGATCTCAGAGCTGTGTCAGGCTCTCACAGGGCTTACACATGACTTCATGAATGTTACTTTTAAATTACATATGTCTTTATAATTGTATTTGTTTGTTTATATTTACATATACAAAATAAAGACATATCTTATGAGACAAAGTAATATTTAATGTTACCCTAAGCAGTGACATTTAAAATTTTTGAGTCATATATAATAACTTTTTATGTCATGGTCATTTTCCCATGTAATTAAATATTTTTAAAATCTTTATTCCACATTTTGAAACTATTTTATATTTATACAACAAAGTGATTTGATATATGTAAAAAGTGAGATAAGTTAGAAACAGAATGATGAATGTGCGTTGATCTCATTCATAGACAGAGGTTGAAAAACAAGATCAGAAGGGAAAACACTAAGCAGAACTTGAACTGGAGTTGGTGTACAGCACCAGAGTAAAAGACTCTGGGGTGGGTAGTAGTGGTGGTAGAATCAGGTCCTGGAACATGGTGACAAGGAACCTAGTAGGGGTTGTATAGTTATGTGGAAACTGAGAAATGTTATGCATGTACCAACTATTGTATTTACTGTAAAACATTTAATGTAAAATGTTAATTTAAGAAGGAACTTTTTAAAAGTTGAAAGATTATTGCTACAGTCATAGTAACCCAACTATTATTCACAGTTTCCTTTTTGTGTATATGTGTGTCTACTCTCAGAGAAACTATATATTATCTTTGTCCCATTGATAAAAATATTTTTAGTGGGAGTCGGGCTGTAGCGCAGCGGGTTAAGCGCAGGTGGCACAAAGCACAAGGATCGGCATAAGGATCCTGGTTCGAACCCCGGCTCCCCACCTGCAGGGGAGTCGCTTCACAGGCGGTGAAGCAGGTCTGCAGGTGTCTGTCTTTCTCTCCCCCTCTCTGTCTTCCCCTCCTCTCTCCATTTCTCTCTGTCCTATCCAACAACGACAACAACAATAATAACTACAACAATAAAACAACAAGGGCAACAAAAGAGAATAAATAAATAAAATAAATATTTAAAAAATATATATATTTTAAGTGACAACACTGGATATATGGGAACTCATATTCTAGTAACCCTGGTACTCAGTAATATGTGTACTTAATCAGACATGGCACTGCCCAGTCCGTATGCAGTTTAATTTTAATCTTTAGTTTTGCTGCCTGTGCACTTGTTATAATGTCTAAAAATATCACTGCCAAAGCCATTGTCAAAAATATTTTCCATATTTTAGTTGTAATTAACATATAAAGTTATATTAGTATTGGTAACAGTATCATGCTTTCATATATGTTGATATGGATATCTTCTTTGGTGAAGATTCTGTCAACTTCAAATGGATCAAAGACTTTTATATATGTTGATAGCAATCATCCTGTTTCATTCTTCTAACATTTCAATTTTAAAGATATAGAGACAGAGAAAAGGAAAAACCTAGTAGCACAAAAATTTCCCTCAGTGTGGTGAAGGTCAGTCTCAAATCTGGGTCACACACATGCCAAAGCAGATGTACTATCAAGGTGAGTTATCTTAGTGACCCTGCTTCTCTGTATTTTTGTGTTATTTCTATATGCATACAGAGAAGAAGAAAGAGGAAGAAAGACCAACGCATATAGGTCAGTTGAAAGGAGGAGGAGAAAATTTACTAGAGTATCAGATTAATAAAACTGTTTTCCCTCTTATTTCTGACCTAGTTCCTGGGTTTATGTTCTGAGGTCTTCTTTTTGTTTTATTTATTTATTTTCACTACTGATTTAATAGTGAATTACAAGATCGTAAGATTACAGGGGTACAGATCCATACTGTACCCACCACCACAATTCTGTGCTTCCTCCCCCCACCCCCATCATCATCACTTTCACAAACTCTGAGCAACAGTTTGGTACGTTTGTGTTTACAAGTTCATTTGTTATCATTTTTTTCTTTTATTTTTTTTTGTATTTTACAATTATCTTTATTTATTTATTTACTGGATAGAAACAGCTAGAAATTGAGAGAGAATGGGCTGATAGGAAGAGAGACAGACACCTGCAGCAATGCTTTACTAATTGCAAAGCTTTTCCCCTACAGGTGGGGGGCTGGGGCCTTGAACCCAGGTCCTTTCACATTGTGTACTCAACTAGGTGTACCACCACCCAGCCCCTCAATTCCTTTTTTTTAAAATGAATTAAGTATTTTACTGATTTACTATTAATTTATAAAATATTAAGAGAACGGATATAATTCCACACCTTGCCAACCACTAGAGTTCTGTGTCCCCATCCCCTCCACTGAAAACTGCAGTTGTTCTTCCAAGATAATTTCTTTAAAAAAAATTTTTTTTAATATTTATTTATTCATTTTCCTTTTTTGTTGCCCTTGTTGTTTTATTGTTGTGGTTATTCATGTCTTCCTTGTTGGATAGGACAGAGAGAAATGGAGAGTGGAAGGTGAGACAGAGGGGGAGAGAAAGACAGACACCTATAGACCTGCTTCACCACTTGTGAAGCGACTCCTCTGCAGGTGGGGAGCCGGGGGCTTGAACCGGGATCCTAATGCAGGTCCTTGCACTTTACTGCTGTGCTACCGCCCGACTCCCCCAAGATATTTCCATAACTATCTATCATCTATCTCCCTATCTTTCTGTCTGTCTATCAATCATCTATTGCCCATATTTTTTGTATAGTCCTGCCTTCTCTTCCTTTCTATATCACACCTACACCTACACTACTTCTGAGTGTCCTTCCTTTTTTACTCTTATCTCTCAGATAAGAGAAACAGTGCCTGATTTCCTTTGGTGTTATCCATATTTGCTTCCCTTTCAAAAATGGTATAAAAACAAGATGACAGATGCTTCAGGCCTGGTGGAATTGAGGTTCAAAGCCCTCTGGTTATCTTTATTATTTACTCCTCTGGGAGGATGGAGCAAATTTCTTCATGGGTTCAGAACTCCTGTAATTGCTTCCCTGCTGGACATGGGCATGGACAGGTCAATCCATACCCCAGGCTGTTTCTTTTCTTTCTTTTTTTTTTAAAGATTTTATTTATGGGAGTCAGGCGGTAGCACAGTGGGCTAAGCGCAGGTGGCACAAAGCGCAAGGACTGGCATAAGGATCTCTGTTTGAGCCCCCGGTCCCCCACCTGCCCCACCTGCATAGGAGTTGTTTCACAGGTGGTGAAGCAGATCTGCAGGTGTCTATCTTTCTTTCCCCCTCTCTGTCTTCCTTTCGTCTCTCCATTTCTCTCTGTCCTATCTAACAACGATGGCATCAATAATTACAACAAGGGCAACAAAAGGGAATAAGTAAATGAATAGAAATTATTAAAAATAAAACTTTTAAAAATTTATTTATTTATTAATGAGAAAGATAGGAGGAGAGAGTGAGAGAGAAAGAATGAGATATCACTCTGGTGCTTGTGCTGTGGGGATTGAACTTGGGACCTCATGCTTGAGAATCCAGTGCTTTATCCATTGCACCACCCCCCAAGTCACCCCCCCCCCAGGTTGTTTTTATCTTTCCCTAATGGGATAGGGCTCTGGAGAGGGGAAGTTCAGGACACACTGATAAGGTGATCTGTTCAGAGAGTTCAGGATGAAATCATAGTAGCATCTGCGACTTCGTGGATGAAATGCAGTAAGCTGGAAAACAGGACAAAATGTTTAATAAACAAAAACTGTAAAAGTAGAAATAGAGCAGATGGCAATAGGGACCTGATGGTGGAAAGAAGCTAGGAAGTCTGTTTTAGGTATGTTCTTAGGGGCCCATGACTTTAATAATCTTTGCTTGAGCTTGATGGCTAACATGGAGATGGACTTTAAATATTGTCTGGGAAGATGGTGTCAGAGTTGATAATATAATTAGAAAGCTGGATTAAGATAATAAGTAGCTCCCAAACTTGAAGAACATATATAAATGCAATGGAGTATTTATTTTCTATATCAATCTGATGTGGGGCCCATCTGTATTCACATTTAGTAAAGCCTCCAAGTCCTTGTGAGACTGAGCTCATCGTCTATGGGCTCAGCAGGGAACATGCTAGGCTGCATTTATTTCAAGACCAGACTTCCTTGACTGGCAGAGTTGGATGACCCAGCCTCCTTTGTAAAGTGGAGAAGTTCTTACCATTGCTTGTTTATAGTAAGGGCGAGCTCTGATAGAAGCCCCCCAAAAAGGCTTATGATGACATTCCTAATGGAAGTGAACAGTGGTGCTAGACCGAGGGATCTGTTACAGGTCTAGGCCCATCGTATTTATGGGAAAACCTAAGGATTCTCTAATTCGGATCCCAAGTGCTGAGGTGGCCTGGTACTGGCTAATATGGACGTTATTGAGTCAGCTAGACTCCTGCCCGTTTCCAGCTTTTGTAGTCCTTTCTTTGTTGAACTTAGACTTTCTCCCATTTGTTAAAGTGTTGAATGTCATTTGTTGTATCCAAACTTGAATTAGGTTTGTGGGATCTGACCTCAAGTTAGGAAGGAACTAGATCTAAGTTTTTAGTGAGGTCTAAGTTAACCTCAAATTAAAAAAAAATATATATATGTATATATATATATATATATATATACATATATATATTATGGGATGGAGACAGAGAGAATTGGAGAGGGTTGACAATTGAGAAGGAGGGAGACAGAGAGATACCTACAGTCCTGCTTCACCACTTGTGAAGCTTTCCCCTCTTCAGATGGGGACCAGGGTCTTGAACCCAGGTCCTTGCACACTGTAATATAAGCGCTTAACCAAGTAGTTAACCTGGCCCCCTAACCTTAGTCTTTTTGCATTTACTTGTTTGATGATTCTAATGAAGGCTGTCATACAAATATTAATTGTCCTTTACTTGGTATGTAGATTTTTGTCAGTAGATCTTCTGGCCATTGTATACAGTGTTTCTTCTAAAGATTGTCAGGGGGAGGTGATGCTGCTGCTGACACTGTCAGAAGAGGTTAAAAGATGTAAGAGTAAATATTACTTCCTATTTTTTGTATATCTGCTTTAGTAGATAAAGTGAGGAAAGTGAAGTAGGGGGTGGGAGATAAGGGTAGCTAAGTCTTAAGTAGTAAATATTTGATTGGAGAGATTATGGTGCCTTCTGTAGGTTTTTCTACTATAGACTTCCAAGCGTATTAGGTCTAAATCTAATCACAGAAGATTATGAAGCACTTTTACTCTGAGGTATAATTTCCCTTAATTTATGGATACATATATTCATGTACACAGTACCTTAGGCCCCAGCCTATATCTAGGATCTGTAACTGTTAGAAAATGTGCCATCTGAAATAGAACTAGGGAGTCTTATGTGTTAGGAAAGATCTCACCAGGCTAAAGGAGTTGGGAGATTGACAGCTCAGGCTTGACATCTCTGGAGACAGTCCACAGCAAAAAGGAAGTAGCAGCAAAAATTAGCTTGGTGGCATGGGCAGCATAGACCAACAGAGGCAGTATGACAGAGTAAGCGGTCAGGACAAGAAACATCAAGAAATACAAGCTACTCCAGAGGTTCCAGGAGTAGGAGAAATACAGATTTTAAAGGAATTGGGAAGTTTCCTTAAAAGGGTGTAAAATGACACTAGATATGTATTATTATAGTCAAGCTTATTTTTCTTTGAAAAATCTCATGGGTAGAATTTACTATAATATTGAGAGTCGGGCGGTAGCACAGCAGGTTAAGCACAAGTGGCGCAAAGCACAACGACCTGCAGAAGAATTCTGGTTGGAGCCCCTAGCTCCCCACCTGCAGGAGAGTCCCTTCACAGGAGGTGAAGCAGGTCTGCAGGTGTCTTTCTCTCTCCCTTTCTGTCTTCGCCGCCTCTCTCTATTTCTCTCTGTCCTATCCAACAACAATGGCATCAGTAACAACAATAATAATAGCTACAATAATAAAACAACAAGGGCAACAAAATGGAATAAATGAATATTTTTTTAAAAAAGAATCTTCTGTAATATGTTTGACTTTACCATGCTTTATCCCAATTAGGGATATCTATTAATAACAAAATCTTAACACTGATAGGACCAAATGATTTTGATGTATCTGTTCTAACATTGTAAGTTGCTTAGGTATTTTAGAAAAAAAATAATAACTGTTTAAACATTTAAAGCCCAGTGTCAGAATTCTATCATCTTATAAATTTGAAGCATTAAATATTAGAAAAAAATATACAAATGTTAAATATTATAGGTAAATGCTCATAACTAAAATTCAGGCAGTTAAAGAACTTGAAATATTAAATCTATCTTCCCTGACATATATTGAATTAATAGTTATTTTTAAGAATGTTAATAGGAATATAGTTTTACACTGCTCCTATCAGCAATGTCTGTGCCTCACCTCCTGTACCTATAACTACCATAGTACTTCCACAGTCTTAGATATGCATTGACTTTCTTTTTCTTCCTTTCTTTTTTCACTCACTTGTGTTCAACTCTCTATATTTCAGAGTGAAACCATTCTGTACTTGTCCTTTGCTTCCTTACATACTTCACTAAGCATGCTCTCCTCCAATTCATTCCATTTTATCCCAAAGGACACAATGTCATTTTTTTTTTTCTTTTTATCGCCGAGTTGTACATCATTGAGTATACGTCCCATAACTTTTTTATCCAGTCATCTCTTGAAGGGCATTTTGGTTGATTCCATATTTTGGCTATTGTGAATAATGTAGCTGTGAACATGGAGGTGCATATATGCCTTCAAATTAGTGTTATTATCTTTTTTGGATAAATGCCTAGGAGTGGAATTGCTGCATTTTAATGTATTGCCATTTATATTAGATTAAGGATTAAGCTTCAGAATTTTAGGGTCAATCCTGGTGACTACCATGAACCAGAGAAGATAAAAAAATTAAAAAAAAAAAAAAAGCAAGGAAAGGAAAAGAAAAGAAAGGAAAGGAAAGAAAAGATCCAGCTTTCTGGTCCTTTTTCCAGCCAAGACGTCATCTCCCCAGACAATAACTTGGACCCACCTGCATATCAGATTTCAGGCTCAGGGGGGAAAAATAGCATAACCACAGGCCCTTTGGAATATAACTAAAATATGCCTACTAGCTATCTACAGGATGGAGCCCCCCCCAACTCTTCATCTGAACTATTCAAGCCTTTAGGTTCATGATTAGTCAACTACTTGTTTGGCTTTATATGTTAACTCTCTTTTCAGCCACCAGGTTCCAGATGCTAGCATGATGCCAACCAGACTTCCCTGGACAGACAACCCTACCAATATGTCCTGGAGCTCCGATTCCCCAGAACCCTGCCCCACTAGAGAAAGAGAGAGACAGGCTGGAAGTATGGATCGACCTGTCAATGCCCATGTTCAGTGGGGAAGCAATTACAGAAGCCAGACCTTCTACCTTCTGTATCCCACAATGACCTTGGGTCCATATTCCCAGAGGGTTAAAGAATAGGAGACCTATCAGGGGAGGGGATAGGCTACAGAATGCTAATGGTGGGGATTATGTGGAGTTGTACCCTTCATATCCTATGTTTTTGTCAGTGTTTCATTTTTTATAAATAAAATTTTAAAAAAGAAAGGAAGGGAAGAAAGGAAAGTTGAATAAGAGTGAACTTAAAAGGCTACAGGTGGTTTTTTTTTTTTTTTAATATCCTTGATACCCATCCAAACCACCTTCTTCCACCTGTATCCATGAATATAATTATTTCAATAAAAGAATGACAGTCCAGGACAAAAAAAATATCTTAGAAGTGCAAAGTAAAACTCACTCAACTAATAATCAGAGTAAAATATTCTGATTAAAATCAAATACTTTCCCCATTACTACCTTTATATTCATCTAGGCAAACCCAAGAAAATGGGAGAAAATATGACCACAGAAATATGATACAGTCTACTCTTAATTCAGTGTTCTGGAAATCTGGTATCTTTTTCAGATCTCAATATGCAAATTCACTCTTTCTATAAAAATAAACTATAGACTTCTAAGTCTCCAAGGGAATAACACAGTATGATTCACTGATATTTGGAAAGTACTACCAACACCAAACCTACATAAAATATTACAGTGGAGATTTATAAAGTATAACAAATTATTGTGAATTTCCTTTCAAGTAAAAACTATCATAGGTACAATAACAATGATGGTGGACAAAATAATACAATCATTAATAAATCAGGGTGATTTTTAATTTAAATTAATCATGCTTCTGTGTATTATCTCAGTAATGTATTAAATCTCATGCTACTAGTTTTGAACTAGCTTGCTAACATTATTAAACCATCTGAGCCAATGATACATGATCTAGAAAATAGAAATTTTATTATTTCCTAGGGATATAATAATATTACACAGTTCTAGAAACTAGGTAAAGCTTAAAATAGAACATCAGAGAAAGGAAAAATAAAAGATAGTGACTCTTGAGTCAAGACTTGTGTGAACTTGGGCAACAAGCTGTTTAAAGGGAAATGAGTCATAGGTGTCCCTTCTCCATAATGTCTGCTTTATTATGGTAATTCCACAAAGAAGTCTGGAAATGGTAGTCAGGCATTATAAACTTTATTCAGGAAAATGAAAGCATGCCTATAAAGAAGAATGAGTCATTTGGGCTAAATGGCACATGATGGTTCAAGCTTAGTTCTTTTATACACTTGCTAAGACCTTCTCTTTCTTTCTGAGCCAGACTTAACATCTATTAACTACTTCTAACATTCTTTCTTTTTCTCCCACTAAGTAAGGTAAACAAAGGACCTGACTTTTTCCTCAAGTGTTCTCCAAATTCTCTTCCCTCTCAGTGGCAGGACTAAAAACAAAGGGTCCTGGCCACAAAAGTTCTGATAATCTTCCCCTAAGAAATAGAAACTTTCTTGTTGACTTTGACCTTTTGGACCATTCATCACACCATTCCTTTTTTTTTTTCTTCCTAAGAATGCACATTTCTTGCTGTAAAACTTGCATCTGCCCAGGTTATTCAGAGACTGGCTCTGTTCTCTTTCTCAGACTACTATTCTGCTCTTTTACACTTCCTGCCAATCATAAATAGTAGTCTTTCAGTAAAAACTTTGCTTATTATAAATTTAAAAAAACAACAACAAAAAACAGTGAATCAGATTTTTGTGTTTAGAGGAAAGTAATACAGTAGCTTCAGTAACAATGTGATAGTGGTGTAGTAGATAACATACAGTATGTATGTAAATTTTTATTCAAATAGTGATAATAAAATTCAAAATTTTAGACTCATTATATACATACACTAAATATTTGCTTGCCTATGGGTAGATCAAGCAATGTTTCTAACAAAAAGAACAAACTGCGTCTGAAATATTCATTAAAAAACAAGATGGTCTGGGGGGACATGGGCACCAGTTAACATACATTGTATGAAACATAAGGGCCTATGCAGGATTGTGGTTCGAGCCGAGCCCCTGGCTCCCCACCTTTAGTGGAGTCACTTTGCAAGTGGTGAAGCAGGTCTGCAAGTGTCTTTTCTCCCCTTCCTCTCTTGATTTCTCTGTCATATCCAACAGCAACAGCAGCAGCAACAACAACACTAATAGCAACACCATCAGCAACAAGAACAGTGGATAACTGTCCGCCCAGAGCAGTGCATTCATAGTTCAGGCACCAAGCCTCAGCGACAACTCTAGAGGCAGAAAAAAACAAAAACAAACAAACAAACAGAAAGAAAAAAATTATTGTCTGTTAGAATGCATGTTTATATATTACTTTTTTAAGCTTCAAAAACTGTCTTTCACCAACATGTCCATTTATTTGAGGTATGTAGTAATATAGTAGCACTTAAAATGAAATGTTCCCCCCCTTTTTTTTTGTCTAAGGAAATGACTCAGTGGGGTAGAATGTAGAATTTACATGCTTGGGGCCTCATTGGTTCACTTTACATATAAATACCACATGGCAACCAATTACAGCACCGGAGCTCAGTGGTTCAGTTTCCATTATTGCATAAGCCTGAGTACTTTTCTAAACTATCTCTCTCTCTCTTTTTTTTTAAATATTTATTTTATTTATTTATTCCCTTTTGTTGCCCTTGTTGTTTTATTGTTGTAGTTATTATTGTTGTCGTCGTTGTTGGATAGGACAGAGAGAAATGGAGAGAGAAGGGGAAGACAGAGAGGAGGAGAGAAAGATAGACACCTGCAGACCTGCTTCACCGCCTGTGAAGCGACTGCCCTGCAGATGGGGAGCCGGGGTTCGAACCGGGATCCTTATGCCGGTCCTTATGCTTTGCACCACCTGCGCTTAACCCACTGCGCTACAGCCCGACTCCCTCTCTCTCTCTCTCTCTTTCTCTCAATCTCTCTCTCTCTTTCTCTCCCTCCTTCTCTTATAACCCAAATGTTAACAAAGGAGTACTATACTTACAAAATGTATAACATATTACATCTACACAGGCATGTCAGTACTGCACAAAACATTTTAGCTATTATATGATTTTTTACCTACTGGAAAATTTATCAACATTTCAACCAAAATGGCTCCAGTTATTTATTTATTTATTTGCTTTTAAAATATTTGAGATATATATGACTGTAGGGTAACAGGAATATAATTCCATACAGCTCCCACTACCAAAGTTCTATGTCCCACCCCCTTCATCAGAAACTTCTCTATTCTTTATTCCTCAGAGGGTATGGACCAAAATTCTTTATGGGTACAGAAGGTGGAAAGTCTGGCATCTGTAATCACTTCTCCACTGTATATGGACATTGACAGGTGGATCCATAACCCCCCCCCCATACTCATTTCTGCCTTCCCTTAGTGGGGTAGGGTCTAGATAAGTGAGGTCTCAGGACATTTTGTGAGGCTGTCTGCCCAGAGAAATCAGGATATTATCACAGTACCATCTGTTACTTAGTGGTGGCTGGTGGTTAGACTCATTGTTTAATAAACAGGATCCCAAAGGTAGGAATAGTACAGATGAAACTGGGTGTCTAGAAAGTCTGTTTTAGGTATGTCCCAAGAGGCCCTTGACTTTAGTCATTTTTTTCCTTAGCCTGACTGCTAACAAGCATGTGACTAAGAGTATTGTCATAGAAAGATGGTCAGAGTTGATAATAGGACTAGAATTCTGTATTAGGGCAGAGAGAAGCTTCTAAATCTGAAGAAAGTATATAAATACCATAGAGAGAGAGAGAGATACAAGGATGGAGAAAGAAGGAAATTCACCACAACACAAAATCTGCCTCCAATGTGATGGAGGTGTGAGGACTCTCAAACCTGGGTTGCACCCACCCTTTCTCATTGAAATATTTTGCTGATTCCATCCATCCATTTTATTTTGAAGAGCTACTAACCTATTCTTCAATTTTAAAATACAAAATATACTTATAAAATGTAAGTATATACAAGATGTAATACAAACACATAGTACACATATATTTTGATCTGTACTCTAATGAATTATAAACTTAAATAAGTTTAGTATCCTGGGAACTATACATTTAAAGTTGCCTTATCATTTTTTTTTCCTTGAAATTCTCTCAAAAACACTTTTACCACATTGAGAGTAAAAGGTATACTCAGGAAAAACAATACTTTGTCTTTTATTTTTAATCATTGTTAGAACCTCATCTGACTGAGTTGTTTGTAAAGAATGTTAACCTTTTTTATTTGAATCTTTCTTCAACAGTTGGAGTAAATATATGTATATGTATATGATATCTCAACTGTTAGCTCCCATATTCTATTTCTCTCCTTTGTTTGAGATTAGAATTAGTAGCAAATAAATGTGTTCATTTATGCTGCTTTACCTACTCAACACTGTTTCTAGGTTTTTAGGTTTAGATACAAATAAAATCTTTGCATAACCATTTCTGAGAGGGCAGTCTATTAATATTTAATTTGAACAGGCAGAGAAAGCATTAAAATGACATGGCACAGTTTATGAGATTAGTTCAGTCTACATTTTTCTTATTAAAAGTAGTTAAAACTTCCTGTAAGAGCATTGTGGGAGTGTATGTTTGTTATCTGAGTAATTCTAATTAACTTTTGCTAATTGTTGAGAATCTGAAGCTGACTATATTTCTTTTACTATTATACTTTTCAGCAACAGAGAAATGAATAAAATAAGCATATAACAAATAAATCAGAACAACTGAATTATTTATTATTTTTGTTGTTTTGCTTGGGAGTCATAATGATAAAATTTTGTGAATGTATGGCTTAAATGTATCAGGGTTATAAAGTCCCAAATGTACTCGCTCCAGTTGATATTTATCTTCTCCCAGTTTGTATTATTCTTGCCACACCAACTTCTGAGCACAAAAAAAGTTATGGAAAACATCAATATCAGGTAAAGTCGTGGCAATGAAATTCTATGAGAGGCTTCTCCCATAGGATGTATCAGCCTTCCTTCCCTACTGTGAATTCTCCCAAAGCCTCTTTGACAAATTCTGGGTATCCACTATCCCATGGGGTGAGATGAAATGTTGATTTTGGAATCTGTATTCAGGAGAGCTATACATATCTGAGTACTGTTGCTTTCTCACAGCTCCTCGGAGTGCACTGATTATATAGAGATGACCTGTTGCTTTCTTTAGAGAAAAGGGGATATCAGTATTACTATTAAATCTTTCCAGTAAAACATTTAAGGTCAAAGTGGAAGTATTAGAAGAAATCAGTGGATATGAGCTTCTCCTCTGGACACAGGCATTGATGGGTTTATCTATACTCCCAGCCTGTTTCTATCTTTCCTTAGTGGGCAGGGTTCTGGGGAGGTGTGTGGTTCTGGTGTGAGGTCTTCTGCCCAGGGAAGTCAGGTTGGTGTCATGGTAGCATCTTGTGCAGAAATTTTAAGGCAGGTCCTATAACTATATAATATCTGTTGATTATTACGACTAGTATAGTGGATCTTTGCTTGACTAGGACAAGTCTTTTTTCTAAGCAGATACTTTTTGGAATGAGCTGTCCTCTGCTAGCATAGTTTGCTGAAGCAAAGATATTGTGATTGCCCTGTTGTTCCAAGATGTGCAGACTGGCTCCTGAACCTCTGGAATGTCTATGAGGGTTAGATTAGGTGCAGTGATCAGGACCCCGTTATACTGGGGTGACAGGAAGTAGTCCTTTTATTTTTCCTGAGTGAAAATCTTTATTTATTTATTTACTTTTAGTTTAGGTGAAATTTTTATTTATAAAAAGGGAATACTGAAAAAACCATAGGATAAGAGGGGTACAACTCCACACAATTTCCACCACCAGAACTCCGTATCCCATCCCCTCCCCTGATAGCTTTCCTATTCTTTTTTTATTATTAAATTTTTTTTATTTATTTAAGAAAGGAGACATTAACAAAATCATAGGATGGCGGGGTATAACTCCACACAGTTCCTGCCACCCAATCTCCATATCCCACCCCCTCCCCTGATAGCTTTCCCATTCTCTATCCCTCTGGGAGCATGGACCCAGGGTCATTGTGGGTTGCAGAAGGTAGAAGGTCTGGCTTCTGTAATTGCTTCCCCGCTGAACATCGGCATTGACTGGTCGGTCCATACCCCCAGTCTGCCTCTCTCTTTCCCTAGTAGGGTGAGTCTCTGGGGAAGCTGAGCTCCAGGACACATTGGTGGGGTCTTTAGTCCAGGGAAGCCTGGCCGGCATCCTGATGGCATCTGGAACCTGGTGGCTGAAAAGAGAGTTAACATACAAAGCCAAACAAATTGTTGAAGAATCATGGACCCAAAGGTTGGAATAGTAGAGATGAAGTGTTGGGGGGTACTCACTGCAAACTCTAGTTTACTACTGCTTTCAGGTATATATTTGCCCTAGTTTATGGATATGTGAGAACATATGCTCTATCTCCTGGAACTTGGTCTATATCTAGGTTTTGGGACTTTGTTAGGAAGTGAACCACCTGGGATGGAATTAGAGAATACTATGAAAGGAAAGGTCTCACCCGAGTGATGAAGCTGAAGGGTTGTCATTCCACACCTGAAGTCTCTGGACACAGTCTGAAGTGAAGCATGCTGGGGTGGCATTTGTTGCATTGATTAGGTTGCAATCAGCAGATGCAATATTTGATAAGTATTGGGAGAAGCATACGGGAAAGTGGGCCCTACCCTAGGGTCCCAGGACTGGGGGAAGTCTAGGCTCTATAGTGGAGATGTGAGGTTCCTGCTGTCTTAGGGTTCGAGAAGACAATGGGTAGTTACTGTTATCATCACATTATTTGGTAATTGGGTTAGCTTTGAAAAGTCCCTTTGTTAGACATACAGTCAATTTTCCCCCTCTAATATTAATTAAATAGTGCTTTATATAATTACAGTTTAATAGGTGTGTACATAAACAGCATTTCCATCACCAAAAGATTGTGTCCCATCCCACCCCCCCCCACTGCCCCCCCCCCCCCCCGCTGGCCCAGGAAGCCGCATGTCCACCCTCCGGCTCACCACAGGGTTTTTACTTTGGTGCCCTACTTTCAATTTAGTCAGATCCTGCCTTTAGTTTCCCTTTCTGATCTTCTTTCTCAACTTCTGTTGATGAGTGGGATCATCCCATACTCATCTTTATCTTTCTGACTTAGCTCACTTAATATAATTCCTTCTAGCTCTGACCAAGATGGGTCAGAGAAGTTGAGTTCATTGTTCTTAGTAGCTGCATGGTATTCCATTGTGTATACATACCACAGCTTTCTCAGCCACTAAAAAGCATACGAAAAACTGCTCCAGGTCGCTGGTTGTCAGAGAAATGCAAATTAAGACAACATTGAGATACCCCCTCACCCCTGTGAAAATGGCATACATCAAAAAGGTCAGCAGCAACAAATGCTGGAGAGGCTGTGGGGACAGAGGAACCCTTTTGCACTGCTGGTGGGAATGTAAATTGGTGTAGCCTCTGTGGAGAGCAGTCTGGAAAACTATCACAAGGCTAGACATAGACCTTTCATATGACCCAGTAATTCCTCTCCTGGCGATATACCCCAAGGACTCTATAACACCCAACCAAAAAGAGGTGCGTACTCCTATGTTCATAGCAGCACAATTCATAATAGCTAAAACCTGGAAGTAACCCAGGTGCCCAACAACAGATGAGTAGCTTTCCTATTCTTTAACCCTCTGGGAGTATGGACCCACAGTAATTATGGGAAGCAGAAGATGGAAGGTCTGGCTTCTGTAATGACTTCCCCACTGAACATGACCGTTGACTGGCCGATCCATACTCCCAGCCTGCCTCTCTCTTATTCTTTAGAAGTAGGTTTGCTGGAGTAAGTATAGAGTAGTGGATTGCCATGGAAATGTCTGAAATGTCTAGGAGAGCAGCAATGAGTTCAACTGGTAAGTGTTGTCACCGATTCTGAGCTATGGAAATTGCCAGTTGGGGGAGGTTGGAGGCACAGTAATAAATTCTTACCTCAAGGAGTATAGTCCACCCCAGAAGAGTTCCGACAAGTTACAATGCCACTGAGTTTCAGTTCTAATGTTATGAAATGTTGCACTTCTAAGTGTTGTTTCCAGATGCAGATACTAGCAGCTTTTGGTTTGGTGATCACCACGCTTGGTCCCTCTTTATATATCAGTGTTTCCTGTTCCATCTAGCCAGAACCAGCCTCTATGTCTATGCCGTCTTTCTCAGGCAAATAGGTCTGCCTGCATATATTTTCCTGTGACGTACACTGGGCTCTTGCTGCTGATACGTTGGCTCATGTCATCCTGTTTTCTCCTCTCTTTAGAGTATAGCTTTTTCAGTCCAATGGTTTTTCCAAGTCATTTGAGCTGTAGGTGATTTTAAGTTCAAGTTTATTGAAGATATTATCCTGGACCAGACTCTCTCTAATTCAAGGTAGTAGTGATGCATGCTAGGCCACCATCTTGCCAGAAGCCTCTTTTTTTATGTTTTTATTTTTTTTAATTGAAGGGGTTCATACTTTACAAAGCAGCCTGTGTACATAATTATATGTTCATCATGTACCAGGCCCCCAAAGTTCTCTTCTGTCACCCCTTCCCTCTTACAGGTAACTTTGTTTTTTGTCTAGAGTTATTTTTATTATTTATTTTTTGGATACAGACAGTCAGAAATCGAGGGGGGTGGATAGAGAGGGAGAGAGACAGACTGAAATCGATAAAGAGGGTGGATAGAGAGAAAGACATAGACATCTGCAGCACTGATTCACCACTTGCAAAGCATCTCCCCTGTTGATGGGGACCAGGGACTCAAACCTGGGTCCTTGTGTACTCAACTAAGTGTGCCACCACCAGACCCTTGTTTATATGTTTTTAATAGTCTCTTTTTTATGTTTAAAATTTGTTATTTTAATTATTATGTGACTATGTTGACCTTATACTTTTATTTTTATTGGGTTTCTTAACCCTTTTGGAACTGAGGTATATTTAATTTGAGATTTTCAGCTAATATAAAAAACAAATGAACAAAGAACAATGTCCGTTTGTCTTTCTCTTCTTATTCTGAAACCCTGATGATGTAAACATTTTTCCTCTTCATGTTGTTCCCTAAGTGTCTTGTATTATCTGCATTTGTTTTGGTCCTTCTTTCTTTTTGTTGATTTTTTTTTTTTTTTGGAGGAGGAGGTGGATGTAGATTCCTCCCTCTTTTTCTGCTCATCATTTCAGGCGTTGACATTTGTTATTCTGCAGGTGTTATCTGCTATTTTTGTCTGTTTAGTTACTATATTTTAAATTTTTATCTCTCCCTTTCTATCTTTCCTGACCCTTTCAGTTTTACTCTGCTTCTATCCAATAATAAATAAATAAAAATATTTCTTTTCAAAAAGAAAGACAGCATTGTAAATGACATTTGAGAGATTTATGTTAATATCCTACTATTCTAGTTGTATATCAAATGTCTTCTAGTTTAAGGCTGTGTTAGGTTAGAGGGGAGAACTAGGTTGAGAAATGTTAGGTTCATTCTTGTGATTTAATAGATTTTTTTTTTTTTTTTGCCTTCAGGGTTATCAGTGGGGCAGGATGCCTATACTACTAATCCACTGCTCCTGTAGGCCATCTTTTTTCCATTGTTGTTGTTGAATAGGACAGAGAAGAACTGAAAGAGACTGGGGAAGATAGAGAGGGGGAGATAAAAACAGAAACCTGCAGACCTGCTTCACTGCTTGTGAAGCAACCCCTGGGTAGTTGGGGAGGCGGGGCTTGAACCTGGATCCTTAAGTTGGTCCTTGCTCTGGTTCTTGCATTTCATATTGTGTGCGCTTAACCCAATGCAGTACTGCTCCCCCCCCACTTCATAGTCTCCTTTTAAATACAAATGGAGAGCTAATTTGAAAAGCAAAGAGCTAGCAGTTTGTTTATATGTTTACCCTTTTCTAAATTACTATATTGATAATGCTCACATCACCTCTTCACACATAGATGAGGGCTTACTTCATCTACAGTTCTGGAAACTACGGTTATTGTTTTTGATGTTGGCATTTTATTTTTTATCTATTTGTATAAATTTGGTGATATATAAAATGTATTATTTAAGAGATGAAAATTAAGAAGTAGGCAGATGTTCTTTCCACACTATGACTTTTAAAAATATTTCTTTATTTATTCTTTTTGTTGCCCTTGTTGTTGTATTGTTGTATTCTTGTTGTCGTTATCGGATAGGACAGAGAGAAATGGAGAGAGGAGGGGAAGATAAGAGGGGGAGAGAAATAGAGACACCTGCAGACCTGCTTCCCCACCTGCAGGTGAGGAGCCCGGAACTCAAACTGGGGTCCTTGCGCTTTGTGTCACCTGCACTTAACCCGCTGTGCTACTGCCTGACTCCCCACTCTGATTTTTTTTTTTAAGCAACTTACATTGCACGATATAATTCACTTTGCAGATAAAAGTACAAAATAAACTTGTAACTAGGATCTAAATCTGCTTGTCTTAGCAATGTATCCATGCCAATAGACTGTAATACAAAGCGACTATAAAGTGATGGCTAGATGTTAGTAACAGTAACACAAGATATTAAGGCAAGTGACATTTACATAAGTATCTTGATCTTAATACATGTAATTTACATATGAAAATTTAACCACCATAGAGATAAACAGCTGTGATGTTTAATTAAACTCTCCACACAAGATCAGTCTGCAAGAAGTAGTTTGTCATTGCTAATTCATCACAATTCTCTTAAGTATTCTTTAAAATAAAAATGCAAAATAAATGACTTATTGATAATTTAACTTCTGGTTATTTTGTAGTTTAATTGTGTCATCAAAGCCTGTTGAGAATAAGAGAAAGATTCTAAGTTCATTTCTGCACTGTTTAGAAAGGAAAACATAAGCATATAGAGAACAAATGTTTCATAAACAAATGTATATGTTTATGAAAGCATGAGGGTCACCAGAACACTAGCACATAAGGATAATTTAATAAACCTTAATGCCAAAATAAGTTGTGTGTAATGAAGGGACATAAGAATCTTTCTCCATGGAGCTTTTAAGGATAAAATGAATTACATAGAGAAATGAATGCTACTACTATCCAGAAGAAAAGTAATAAAAACTAGCTTAGAATAAATAAAACTAAAGGAAAAAACTTAATTATAGGATTTCAGAAATAATAAACACAGAAGAGAATGACAAATACATAAATGTTATAGTAAATTGTCTTCGGGAAACAGAACATGAATGAATGAATGAATGCTTTGTTTTCTGTGCTTCTTGCTTTTATAAACAAATGTTTTTATTCATTCATTCACTCAAAATAATAAGCACCTACAATATGCCAGGCACAATGATCATGTGTTTGTGTTTGCATGTGTGTAAGTGTATATGTACACACACACACACACACACACACACCTGACTTAAGCAGACACGTTAGCTTTTACTATGACAATTATACTGCTTGTTTTCTTTTTCCTTACAGAGTCCAAATGTAGATGTGACACAATTAGATATATTCATGAGAAAGCAAAGGACAAAGGATTTCTGGTAATAAGGAGTGTGCTTTACTTCTCTAATATTTGTCCATATTAAGTTCTGATAGTTAAGCAATATTATAAAGAAAATACATACTCCCTGTTTAACTGAAGATGAATTAAATTGGGCCTTGAAAATTGAGCTTTATTGATAAGCTAGATCCTAAGATATGTATTTAATACTTAGGACATCTATGCTTTATCCCCAAGTTTCTCCCCAAATTAAGTCCATAACAAGCAGCTGAATAGAAAAAAAAAATGTTATTTCCAAGCGTGAAAATAATATACTGTAAATTATACCATGGATGTAAGTGACTTTGTTCATCCTTAAAATAACCCTTTTGGGGGTCAGGCGGTAGCGCAGAGGGTTAAGCGCACATGGTTAGTGCCTTACAGAATAATACGTTGCAATCTTGTTCTCTTCTTTTGGAGAGAAACTACTTGCATCTAATAAGAAAGTGATCTATGGGAGTTGGGTGATAGCAGCAGTGGGTTAAGCGCATGTGGTGCAAAGCACAAGGACCAGCATAAGGATCCCAGTTGGAGCCCCAGGCTCCCCACCTGCAGGGGAGTCACTTCACAAGCAGTGAAGCAGGTCTGCAGGTATCTATCTATCTTTCTTTCCCCCTCTGTCTTCCCCTCCTCTCTCTATTTCTCTCTCTCCTGTCCAACAACTACGACATCAATAACAGCAACAATAGGACAACAATAAAGAAAGGCAACAAAAGGGAAAATAAATAAATAAATATTTAAAATAACCCTTTTATCTGTAAATAGTGCACCCTGTCTTTTAGTCTTATGCATGAAGAAATTGAACCAAGTCTCCCAGAAATGTTAAAATAGACCAAATCATATAATGAGCTAGAAGTTGCAACAGATATTTTAAAACATTTATTTATCTTGGAGAGAGATGGAGAGAAATTAAAATGGGGATGAGCGATATTTATAGCACTGTTTCACTGCTACAAAACTTCAGTCTTGCAGGTGGGAACTAGGGGATTGAACCTGAGTGCTTGTGCAATGTGTGTGGTCTCCTGGGTTTGTCACTGCCTGACTCCGAGTCACAACACGTCAATGACAATACTTTAAGAGAAATTTAATAGACACACTTGACGGTTTTCCAGTGTTTTATAGAAAGTAATTTATCACGGGCTGTGGTTGTTAAACTCCTGTGGGAAATGAATAGAAACATTATCCATTGAACCCCCTGGAAGTTATTACATTGTTTCTCTAATTTAAATACTCAGAAATAATGAGGGCTTGGCAACGAAAGTGGTTGTGCTGGAAAAGCACCGAGTTTGAATGCATGAGGACTGGGATTCGGTCCTGCACTACAGATACCAGAGTGGTGCTGCACTTCCCTTTTTCCTTAAGTAAATAGACACATCTGTTAAAAAGAGGATTAGCAGGAGGATACACTAGATAAAATATGGTAGAGCCTGCCTCTACATTATATTTCACTTAAAAAGACTTTAAAATAATCCTAAGACATTACAGTAAAGTATGAGTATCATTGTGTCTCTGTCAATAGAGAGGGGAAAACTATATTTTATTAATGTACTATACATATATTTTTATTTATTTATTTATTTATTTATTTATTTATTTATTTTTGCCTCCAGGGTTATTGCTGGGGCTCAGTGTCTCCACTATAAATCCACTGCTCCTGGAGGCCATTTTTTCCCTTTTGTTGCCCTTGTTGTTGTTATTATTATTGTTGTTATTGCTGACATTGTTGTTGGATAGGACAGAGAGAAATGGAGAGAGGAGTGGAAGACAGAGTGGGGGAGAGAAAGACAGACACCTGTAGGCTTGCTTCACAGCTGGTGAAGTGACCCCCCCTGCAGGTGGGGAGCTGGGGGCTTGACCTGGGATCATTACTCCGGTCCTTGTGCTTTGTGCTATTTGCATTTAACCTGCTGTGTTACTGCCTGCCCCCTTACTATACATTTATAATAAACGATATATGTATTTAAATTATCTACAGTTAATCTCTTTCCTACAGGTATCTTATAACCCCCCCAATAGGAGACATAAAAACATGTACCATTTATCTTAAACATTTAATTCTAGTTTATAATGAGAAGATTTGTTCAGAAATCTTTAAATATAGGATCTAACTGGGATTTGAAATTAACTTATTGTTTTATTTTATTCTATTTTTTTTATTGGGTGGTGAAAGATTCACAGCACAGATGTCTATAGGTACAATTTCCCAGTATCTGAAAAATACTCTCCCTCACCCCCCCCATCAACCTAGAACCCTGAACCCCTGTTCTCCAAGTCCCGCTTTACCATTACTTCCCCAGAATGTCTTGTTTTGATTCAATATACCACCCTCAGTCCAAGTTCCATCCAGTCTTCTACCTACAGATGATGCCATCCAGTATTCACCTCTCTCTTCCTGACTCATTCCACGCAATACTTTATCTTCAGGTTCCAATGAAGATGAAGTAAATTTTGGGATTTTAGGGTTTCTGTTCTAATATCTAGGTCTTTGATAGTTGGCCTTGGTTCATCAATTCGGCCATATTGCTCTGTGCATTTTGCCCTCCATTTTCTTATCTGTTTCTTTTGTTGCTTCTGTTCTACCACAGACTGCCTTATTTACAACCGAAGTACCTTTGTTTATTTTCCTGTAGGACTCTAGTAATTTTTGCAAGGCATGCTTGGCAGTGGTGAATTCCTTCAGTTTCTGTATGTTTGGATAGCTTTTCTTTTATTCTTCAAACTTGAATAATTTGGCAGGATAGAATTTTGTGACTGGCAATTCTTAATTAATTAATTAGCCAGCTAATTAATTAATGTGTTTGTCTATTGCCACCAGGGTTATGGATGGGGTTTGATGCCAGCACTATTTCGTGTTTGTTCAGCTTGCTGGATTGCTATGTTTGAACATTGATCAGTGATAGAAATTTTTTTTCTGTGGGTTCACGTTGTTACATACCTGGTTAAGTGCACATATTAAGTGCACCATGAGCAAGGGCCTGGGTTCCAGCCCCCTGCTCCCCACCTGTAGGGTGAAAGCTTCATTAGAGGTGAAGCAGGTGTCTGTCTCTCTCCCACTCTCTATCTCCCTTCCCTCTTGGTTTCTGGATATCAATATCCAATAAGTATATAAAGATAATTTTTAAAAATATGCTATGATTTCTTTGATTATGTTCTTTGCTTCTTTCTGTTTACCTTCATCCTCAAGTATCTCAATAATCTAACCTTTTTTTTTTCTGATGGAATCTGCGGTTTCACAGAGAATTGCCTTATTTTTATGAATCTTTTGCTCTTCAGCAGCTTTGGATCTCAGAATGTGGTGGTTATTCTAATTCTAATATTCTCTAGTTAATTTATTCAACTAAGTAGGCCTCTTATGTATGTCCTAGCTTAGCTTCATCCAAAGTTTTCTTCATGTCCTTTATCTCTGTTCAGGGATTCCTTTGTGCATTTTGTAGCTCGTTGGTGAAATTCTCTGAGGACCTGAACTTGCATTTATTTGTATGTCATGGTTAGTCTTTGCCTTCAGAATATGCTTTCTGAATTCAAACTTAGATATTTTTATTTCAAATCTTTGTGAGTTTGGACAGTCGCGTGTCTATATTTTGACTATGTGAGGTTTCTGCTCTTCAGCCTTCAGATAGTACTGTGGCAATATTGTGGATATGTGATGAAGAAAATACATAGAGGAGTCTTATGAGTTACCTGGGGACAGTTCAGAAACAATAAGTTCCCACTGTAACAGTGGGGAGACTGATGCTGCTTGGAGCTCAGTGATGGCGGCCTATTTCAGACTTTACTCTGGCCTCTGGCTGCCCTCAGCTGCTCTCTGGACAGATTACACAGTTACCCATCTTCTCTGGGCTGAGCCTATGTCCCAAAATGGCATCATCTGTGCCTAGGGATTGTGACTCTAGTTTAAAGCTGCCTTTGTCTCAAGATTTTCTTCCCCTCCCCTTCCCACAAGTCTGCCTACACCCACCTGTGGCTTAGTGATTTTCTTCAGATGCTGAAGGTTGTTATATGAGATTTGGAGTGTTTTCTTGTTGCTTTATTTAGTTGTTCCATGATGTGATATTTCAGTAGCTGCTACTCCATTGCCACATTCCCCAAAGTCTGAAATTCACCTCTTTGCATAAAAGTGATGTTAAAGTTTTATAATTTCCAGTCTTATTCTTTATGCAGGAAGGATAAGCATGTATATTTATGTATAAGCATTTGAGATAAAATATGTGTGAACAACTCTCTTGACTTAACACAAAGTTTTCTGCTTACCTCTTCTATATCTAATTACATCTTATATAACCAGAGTTTATCATTTATCATATTTAATTAAATTATCAATTATCCTTGATAAAGTGGACCTAGCTAGTAGAAGCTGGTTCATGTAAGCAAATGCTTCAAGTGTTAGAAAAAGAGGAAGCAAGTATATAGTTCTTTTTATGCAAGATGCGAAAGTTATTGCAATGTCTGTAGTCTTATTTAATTTTCACAACAATCTCATAGAAGTTAAGTAATTCTCATTTGATTATATAAAATGTATGAAAAGGGTGGGTGTTGATAACATAATGGTTATGCAAAGAGACTCTCATGCCTGAGGCTCCTAAGTCCCAGGTTCAAACCCCCCCCCCCCCCCCACCACCACCATAAGGCAGAGCTGATAAGTGCTCTGGTTTAAAAAAAAAATCCTCAAATAAAATGTATGAAGAGTCAGAGAATAGTATGACTGATTGCCTAGATCCAACTCCCTTGCTTGCATAAAGCCGAAAAGTGTTCTGGTCTCTCCCTTTTTTCACAAGAAATAAATGAAATAAATCTTTAAAAACAAAATTCTAAGAGCTAGCGATATAATAATGACAAGAACATTATTACATCTATCATACTATGTTGAAATTCTTTTTAATTTTTTATTATCATCCTTATTTATTTATTGGATAGAGACAGCCAGAAATTGAGAGGGAAGGAAGTGATAGAGTGGAGAGGCAGAGACACCTGCCACACTGCTTCACCACTTGTGGAACTTTGCCCCTGTAGGTAGAGACTGGGGACCTGAACCTGGGTCCTTGTGTATAATAACATGTGCACTCAACCAGGTGCAACACCACCCAGCCTATGTTGGAATCTCTCTAACAAAATTAAGAACTTGGATTTTCTTTTTGTTCCCCATTTTATTTGGCGGTTGATCTTCTGCCACAAACCACATTACCCTAAAGTGTTACTCTGCATTTTCCTTTGCTTTGTTTCTTAGGTCCCACTTAGGACTGAGATAATCTTCTATTCATCCTTCTGTTTCTAAATTATTTCACTTAGCATAATTCCCTCCAGTTCTATCCACATTGTACCAAAAGAAAAGAGCTTGTCATTTCTTATAGCTCTATGGTATTCCATTGTGTATCTAGACTACCACTTTATTAACCACTCATCTATTGCTAAAAACATGGGTTGTTTCCAAAAATTTATCTATTACAAATAATGTTGCCATGGATTTAGGCATGCATGTATTTTTATTAGATATAAGATATTATAGATCTCTTTAAATGGGTGTTATTTTGTTCTTTGGATAGATACCTAGGAGAGGAATTGATGGTAGATATATGTTTGATAGTCTGAGAATTCCCATACTGTTTCTAACAGGGAATAAATCAATTCACATTCTACTAGCACCCACTAGTATGTAGAAGAGTTCCTTTTCTACATCCTTTCTATTACTTGCTGTTTGTCTTTTTCCCCATAAATTATTTTAAGGTTTATTGCCATAAACATATAAGATTATAGGGGCATATTTTCATGTGTGTCTATGTGTGTATAACACTCACCTGACCCACCACCCAATTTTTGTGCCATAATACCAGAGACTTCTTTTTATCCCCTTCACCACCACCACCAATTTCCTTCAGGTAGTCACAATAATTTTCACAAAGTAGAAGAGTCAGTTTGGTTGGGGTTATTTTATTTGCCTCCAAGGTTATTACTGGGATCCAGTGCCAGCACTAAGAATATATCACTCCTGGTGATCATTTTTTTTTCCATTTTATTGGATAGGACAGAGAGAAATTGAGAGAAGAGGGTAGATAAAGAAGGAGAGAGAATGATAGACACCTGCAGACCTGCTTTGCTGATTGTAAAGCATGCCACCTGCAAGTGAGGAGCCAGGGGCTGGAACCTGGGTCCTTGCACTTAGTACCATATATGCTTAACTGGGTGTGCCACCACCTGGCCCCACCGGATTATTACTGTTCTAAATAGAGTTCAGTGCTTGATTTTATTTGACTTCGTTCCCTCACTTAGTCTCCTTACAGCCCACATATGAGTGAAATCATTATGTATTTGTCTTTCTTCTTCTGAGTTATTTTGCTTAGCATGGTTCCTTTCCATTCAGTCCCATTTATATCCTAGAAAAAGCAAGCTCTCATCTTTTTCTTACAGCTGAATGCTTTTTTCTTTAATATAAGTACTACATCTTTCTTATTCACTCATCTATTATTGGGCTGCTGAGTAGCTGTAATGTTTGGCTCACTAATATAGAAAAGTAATGGTAACCTATACCACATTACTTTTCTTATAAAATATGTCTCTCCATAACTTGTATTTATCTCGGTGGGGAAACAGAATAAAGTATGCATAATTATTTACACATTGCCTTTTGGAAAGAGTGAGGCAGTGGATGTGGGTGTTTCTATCTCTAGTACCATTCATGTGTCTGTTCTTCAGATACATTGATGTGAAATTACAGGATAGCCTGGTAGAACTATTTCCCTTCTCGTTCTTTTCAAGTGAACTTTTCATCTCCCATTTCTCTTGAATTTGGTTGAATTTATTTAACCAATTTTTGTTATGTGTTTGGGACAAGGGAATGAACAAGTTGTTGGATATTTTGTTATAGTACACATTTTAACAATTTAATTCATTATGCATACTTTATTCTGTTTCCCCACCGAGATAAATACAAGTTATGGAGAGACATCTTTTATAAGAAAAGTAATGTAGTATAGGTTACCTTTTCTTTTCTATATTAGTGAGCCAAACATTGCAGCTGCCCACATTGTCAAAATGCCATGAGAGAATTAAGTGGAAAAGAAGCCAATAATGTAGTTAGTTTCTGACATTTAAATAAATGTTTTTACTATTCCATCAAAATTAATGATTAACTTCGGCACGAGAAGCAAGTATTTCAATAATAGAGGGAAAATTTCCCACAATCACTTCGGAGCAAATGTAACCCTGCAGTGCTGTAAATATATATTTCAGACTAAGTGAAAAGATTGATCCCACAGGATATTTCATCTCTTTATCCATTGATGATGTCAGTGAGACTCTGATTAGCTGCTGACATTTGAAATTATGGTGGGTCAGTAAGGTTAATGAAAGCCTTCTTTATATAGCCATACCCCCATTGCCTCTGTGCCTTCCTCACACTTTGTGGCTTGTTTTCTGACCTCAAAAAGCAAGGCAAAAATAAGAATATACATCATGAGAAGGATAGTTGGACTACTCATTCACTGATATTTTCTAATACTGCTATTTACCAGGGAAGAGAAAGGTTAATGAACAGTGACTTAACTTATTTGGGGATGGTTGATTACAACAGGCTGAGTTAATAACCTTATTGACCTTGCTGAGTATAACTTTAGCTGAAAATATTACAATAAAATTGTTTATATTACAATATTTAAGTCTTGAAGTGCAGAGTCATGAAAATTCCTCATTTTACATTGATTCAACCACTTTTATGCAAGCAAAATATGTAAAACTGAATCAATTATCTTTTTTTTTAAAAAAAAGCATTATCTTTATTTATTGGATAGAGACAGCCAGAAATCAAGAAGAAAGGGGATGATAGAGAGGGAGAGAGACAGAGAGACACCTGCAGCACTGCTTCACCACTTGCAAAGCTTTCCCCCTGTAGGTGAGGACCGGGGGCTTGAACCCGGATCCTTGCACACTGTAATATGTGCATGCAACCAGGTGCACCATCACCTGCCCCCCTGGATCAAGTATGTTGACTCATCAATTGTGACATCTAAGATCTAGAGAGGATCCAGGAGACCTAGTTAAGTGTGTTCAAAATTTTGTTCTGGGGCTATTGCAATGTCTCCAGATTGAGACTGTAGGGAGCATGAGTGTGTTTGGGAACTTCATGTTTTCAAGTTTTTATGCTACCTAGGATGTCATTTATGAAGAGGCTTGTGGATGAAGTCTGAAAATCAGAACTACGAGACATTCCATTTATAATTATGGAAATTGAGGTGCATAAGGTAAAAGGAAGTTTCTATGGTCTTCCAGTTAGTCTGTGTCACAGTAAAAATATATACACTTTTCTATGTCTTTGAAATATATATAGGGGCCGGGTGATGGCGCACCTGGTGGAGCGCACATGTTACAATGTGCAAGGACCCAGGTTCAAGCCCCCGGTCCCCACCTGCAGGGGGAAAGCTTTGCAAGTGGTGAAGCAGGGCTGCAGCTGTCTCTCTGTCTCTTCCTTTCTCATCCCCTTTTCTCTAGATTTCTGGCTGTCTCTGTCCAATAAATACAATAAAGATCATTTAAAAAATTTAAAAAAGAAAAAATATATGCAAATATTTTCTCATTCTTTTAAAAATACTTTAGTTTATTTTTATTGACTAGACACAGAGAAATCAAGATGGAAAGAGCATAGAGAGAGCGGGAAAGACATTTGTAGCACTACTTTACCACTTATGAAGCTTTTCCCCTGTAGGTAGGGACTGGGACTTGAACTCAGGGCCTTGTTAATATTTGTGCTTAACCAAGTGCAACACTACCCTCCTCCCCCTTTCATTTTTTTTTCTTTTCTTTTCTTCTTTTTTACCAAAGTACTGTTCAATTCCCCCTTATGGTGGTATCTGGGACTGAACTTGGGAACATGGAATGTCAGATATCAAAATATTTTGCAACTATTATGCTCTCTCCCTGGCCCTGTGATGTACTCTTGTTTATATAAAATTTGCAATGGCAAACATTATGTTTGAGTGTAATATTTCAAAATATACTTAGTTCTAACACAATGTAAGTACAGAGTAGGAAGCTGTTCCTCTCCAGCTGTGTTGTCTATGGTGATAAAGTCACTTTTCAAAGTACTTCATGTACAGACAAGAAGCTGCATTGTATTGGCTTCATTGGTGGCTTTGGCTGTACAGCTCCAACTACAATAGCGAGAGAAGCAATTGCAAAGGATCGCAAATGGGTCTACATAGAGCTATAAAATTTCAACAGAACAGGCATACTAAATGGGAGAAAAATATTCACACATCATATATCTGATGAAAGGCAACAAAATAAGTCACAAAATTCAACAGCAGCAATAACAACAAAACAACATAACAAAAATAGGGTGGACGGATATAAGCAGAGGCTTCAAAGACTTTCAGATGACATGCAGGCACATAAAAACATGCCTGTGATCACTTTTTGTCTGGAAAAATGCAAATAAAAATGACGATGAGATATCACCTAGACTTTTGAGGATGAGCTAAGTCAAAAAGCCAAGACTTCTAGGTGTGAGTTTGGTTCCAAGCACTGCATATGCTAAAGTGATGTTCTGACTCTTTGCCTATCATTAAACAAATGACTAAAAGAATCTTAGAGATATTAAATGCTAACCGTATTGAGAAATATTTGGAGATAAGAGAGCCCTTGAACATTGTTGGTACGAATCAGCCTAGATTCATTCAAAAGCAATGCGGTGGGGGCTGGATGATGGCACACTCAATTGAACATACATTTTACCATGCACAGGAACCCAAGATCAAGCCCTTGGCTCCCATTTGCAGGGAAATGTGGTGTGGTAAAGCAGTGCAGCGGGTGTTTCTCTTTCTCTCTTCCCTCTCAATTTCTCTCTGTCTCCACCAAATAAAGAAATAGAAAGCAGTTATTTTTAAAACATCTACAACAGGGAGTCGGGCTGTAGCACAGTAGGTTAAGTGCACATGGTGCAAAGGACAAGGACAGGTCTAAGGATCCTAGTTCGAGCCCCGGGCTCCCCACCTGCAGGGGAGTCGCTTCACAGGTGGTGAAGCAGGTCTGCAGGTGTCTGTCTTTCTCTCCCTTCCTCTCTCCATTTCTCTCTGTCCTATCTAATAATGACAACATCAATAAAAAACAAGGGCAACAAAAGGGAAAATAATAAATATATTTTTTAAAAGTCTACAATAATCTACTATGTAATCCAGCAATTCCATGCTAAAAAAATTTGTCTGAATAACAATAAAAGTCATATATATTAATACTTATATGCACAACTATTTAAATTAAACAGTTAACTGCACCACTATTTATAATAAGCAGTTGCTCAGTAATGGCTGAATGAGTAAGGGGAAATGTGGCATATCTACACAAAGAAATAATGTCCATCTCTACAAAAGGATGGGATCATGCCCTTTACTGTGATATAAATGGGACTGGAGGGAGGCATGCTTAGCAAAATAGCTTAGAAGGAGAAAGTCAAGTAGTGAATGATTTCACTCATCTGTGGTGAAGACATACTTTGCCTTCTTCTGTCCAGCAATGCCAAGGGGAGCCTGAAAAGGACAAGTCAACACACAGCAAAGGTTACAGGGAGCTTATTGAACTAAACAAGTTGGAAAATAGTCTACAAGGGAAGGGTGGACCTTAAAGCGAACCCTCTGACCCAAAGCTGAGACAGAGGGAGGCATATCAGCAAGGTGAGAAGCAACTGCTTACTTCTAGGCAGAAGTGTATTATACACGTTTTTTTGTTGTTGTTGTTGTTTGCTTGTTTTAATTTTTATTTATAAAATGGAAATATTGAAAAGACCATAGGATAAGAGGAGTACATTTCCACACAATGCCCACTACCATAGCTCTATATCCAGTCCCCTCCCTTGCTAGCTTCCCTATTCTTTATCCTTCTGGGAGTATGGACCCAGGACCATTGTGGGGTACAGAAGGTGGAAAGTCTGAATTCTGTGATTGCTTCCCCACTGAAGCTGAACACAGGCCTTGGCTAGTCAATCCATACTCCCAGCCTGTCTCTCTCTTTCCCTAGTGGGACAGGGATCTGAGGAGGCGGGGCTCTAGGAGACATTGGTGGGGTCCTCTGCCCAGGGAAGTCAGGTTGGCATTGATAGCATCTGGAACCTGGTGGCTGGAAAAGAGTCAAGATATAAAGCAGAACAAATTATTGACTAGTCATGAACCTAAAGGCAAGCATATTTCACATAAAGATTTGAGGTTTCCATTTGGGAAAATATAATAGGTCTATATATCAGTTTTAAATGAAAATTGGGTTCTGTGAGAAATGGGGTGAAGGAATATGTTGGTAGCTATCCTGGTGTCAGGGACAGAATTCTGTACTATTCAACTGCTCCTTAATCTATTGCTAGGGGTGGAAGGAAGCCTTATCTTTTGATATTTAAAATGACTAGAAGTTGACAGTTGGTGTTTGCACTTGACATGTCTTAAGTCAGGGGGGTTGTTTCACTGGTCTCTCTCTGAGCTGTCAGCCTGGCAAAAGCCTTATAATTTTTATGCTACAGCATGTATGATAAAAGGAGACTAAATCAGGGAATATACAGAGGTAAGTGTAGCAAGCCTTTTTGACTCAGTGCATAACTTAGTTTGCCAAAGGCAAGCAAGGTGTTAACTAAAAGGTTGATGGCATCCAAGGATCTGTGGCACAAGAATATTGGCACATTGGAGGTCGTATTCATTGATAACCTGTACTTTGAACAAGTGTGAAATTGGACTTGCCATGTAGGCTTTAAAAAACACATTATTTATTTATTGGATAGAGACAGCCAGAAATCAAGAGGGAAGTGGGCGATAGAGAGGGAGACAGAGAGACACCTTTAGCACTGCTTCACCACTTGTGAAGCTTTATCCCTGCATATGGGGACCAGGGGCTCAAACCTGGGTCCTTGTGCATTGTCATATGTGCACTCAACTTGGTCCACCACTACCTGGCCCAATAAGTATGAAAATTGAGCAATAAAACATGTATAGCTTTCTAGAGCAGTGTTATCTTGATTCAAAAATAGTGGAACATGGGACCAAGCAATCTGATAAGGAAGACCTGTTTCTCTTCTAATAACTTCAAAGCTACATTGATAGATGAAATACTCTTCAAAAAAATGAACCTAAAACTCAGTGGAATATTTTTTTTTATTGCAAGGTACCAAGAAACTATATTCAAGCATTGTGAGTACAGAAGGATAAAGTAGCCTAGGAGATGCATGTGAGGAACCTGGCTGCGACATCTGTCACCCCATTATCGCCAGGGTTGATTCAGCTGATCTGGCTGGCTACGCAGGTGTCCCCTTCCTCCCTTACTACTCCATGTGCGTCCCTCCCAAAGCTGCGCGCTTGGTCGAAGAGGACAGCTTTTCCCGAATAGAGACGGACAGGGGACAGCTTTCCCCAAATAGAGACGGACAGGGGAAATTAAAAGAAAGAGAAACAGAGAAAGAGAAAGAAGGAAAGAAAAAAAGTAAAAAAAAATTTTTTTTAAAGTAAAAAAAATAATAGAAGAGCCAGTTAGGAAACACTGAGGCTTTTGTTGAGAATGTCTACAAAATTTTCTAAGTAGCTTATATGAGTATAATCCATTTTCAAACAAGTGAAAGCTTAGTTGGATTCTAAAGTAGAATTGTCCACAACAGAGTCAAGAGAATACTGACTTCTATTTATTAGCAAGAGCTAAGTAGATCCTCCCATAGATTTCTCAAAGTTAAAAACCTCCTGAATTGACTATATTGACAGTGTCCACATTTCCTCTCTAGTCTCCTTTATGAAGATTGATTAATAATTTTAGATGTAGATTAATGACCATTTTACTTCCTCAATCAATAATTCTGTTCATGTTATACCAGCTTAAAATTGTAATTCTTCTGTAGGAGAATATAATGTTCTCTCCATGCTTACAACCTGAAATGGCATATTCCATATTCAATTTCATATATTTATGAAAAAAATCTATTTTTTATGTCATGGAAGGTTGTGTGTGTATGATACTGGGATTGTGAGCATATAAAGGCCCATAACTTTCCATTTTGTTTATTCTTATTCATATGTTGCATGTTTTATAACATGGTGATACTGAATATAAGATCTTGCGTCAATAATATTTGCAGTATAAGCTTCTTGCTTTTCTACAGCTAGGGTCAAATATTCACAATTCAGCTTCCTGGCTTTCCTTCTTCTTTAATGTATATATCTAGATGAGAGCTAGTTGTTTGTTACTTGGAAAATAGTGCTGGTAGATTTAAGGAGACAAATACAAGGAATACCCACAAGAATACTCAAATGAAAGGGCCTTGAAAGCTAAATGTGGCAGAAAGCTTGATATAATCTGAACCATTTTCTAGATACATTAATTAATAGAAGTAGGGTAAATAGAATATTTTTTCACAACGTGATTAAAAATCTGATTTTAGAATATCTATTATATTTAGTAGGTAGGGACAACTTTTTCTACCTTCAAAACAAAATATGCCTTTGGCAAAAGTTTAGATTCACAGGAGGAATCTGAAGTCATAGTAAAGATTCTCTGATAATAGGGCATCTTCCAGGGGGGGTCTGTGTGAACGGGATAGAACTTGAGTTTGTGTACCTTTTGCCTTCCTGTGAAACCCCCTCCTTTTAAAATCCTTCCCAACTGACTCTCTTTCTTCTTCCCAAAGTGTTTGGTCTCTAAGATATTTAAAGATAATATATGGGACAACATGGAACGTGGTGAGTTACTCAGAATTCCTCCATTTCACCCATGAGCATATGAAGTATACATGTTACTACAATAGTTATTTTGGAGGGCCAGGTGGTAGCACAGCGGGTTAAGCTCACATGGTGCAAAGCACAAGGACTGACATAATAAGGATCCTGCTCAAGCTCCTGGCTCCCCAACCTGCAGAGGTCACCTCATGAGCAGTGAAACAGGTCTGCAGGTGTCTATCTTTCTCTCACCCTCCCTGTCTTTCCCTCCTCTCTCCATTTCTCTCTGTCCTATCCAACAATAACAGCAGTGGCAAAAAGAACATTAACAACAACAACAAGGGTAATAACAAAATGGGAAAAAATGACCTACAGGAGCAAGCAGTGGATTCCTAGTGCAGGCATCAAGCCCTAGCAATAACCATGGAGGCAAAAAAAAACATTAAAATTAGTTATCTTTTTTCTCTTTTCAATCTGCCTTATGCTCTGATTGTTTACCCATCCTCTAAAGAAAGCAAAGCAAAGCAAGGTGATTTACTTCACACAGATAATATGCAGATTTTCTATTTATTCAATAAATAAAGGGATCATAATTCCCTGGTTGCTGATTCAGGGGAGAAAGAAACAGATCATAAAACAATTAGAAAATACCATGGGAACTAGGGAAAGTCAAAGATGAATATGACAGTATGGGAGAATGTTGACTGAAGTCAAAACAGAAACCATAATAAAAACTTTGTTGTCATTGCTTCAACCTGCTTGAGGTATTCTCCATGAATTTTGAAATGTAAATAAATGGAGATATCTGGGTAGACTGTTAAATAGAGGGTCAGGGAAGACTAATTGGTTTTTCCTACCAAGACCTCATATAGGTTATCAGAACTATGCATTGGAAATAGAATGAAAGCAAACATTTATCTCCTATATTTAGTTTAGTTAATTTCTATCATATGCAAATCCCCCGAGATAAGACGTATAATATACTAATTTCTTGACACATGTAGCATTTACCCTAAGCAGTCTGTTTCTTCTGGGAATAGCACATAGAACTCTTTATGTCTGATGTATACCAGCACTGATATTTTAGTTATGATGATGTGGGCATTTGCTCCCTGATGGTTAATACCATCTTCTCACCAGATGTGGCCTTTTGGAAAAGAGTTCAAACAGCTTGGCAGATAAGGAAAGAGGAAATGGGCATTGACACTGCAAGTGTTCAGCCTGTTTTGTGGATAAATGTATCACTTTGCTTTCCAAGGTTGTCAGTATTTCATGAGAACTTACGTTTAGATCATAATCATCATGCTACTTTAACTCCAGTTTGTTCTGCCAATATTTGATTAGCAAGCTGGCTGAATGCAGTGGTAGAAAGGATGGCAGACCTTTATTTCATCTAGACTATCATTACAGCTGAAAGTGGTTCCCATATTACCATTATTATTGCTGATAATTATTATTTCAGGGAGGTGATGGTAGTAAGACCATTATTCTTGAGGGGGAAGATGGCATAGTCCCTTCCTTAGAATTCTAGGATCAACATTAAATGAATCTAGATGGTACCTCACTCAGAGAGGGAGAATACTTTGGATTTCATGTACAGAGTTAAAAAGAAGATCAAATAGCTAACAGAAAATGAAGTTAAAAAACATTGATAAAGTTCATGCTTGCATTTGTAAGCTTACATTAATGCATTTAAATATATATGTGCATTTTTACAAATGTGTATATCTAACTCAAACACTTGATATATATATATATATACATATATATATAAATATATATATATATTCAGTAGTTTTCACAACAAAATTTTTGTTTAAAATTTATTTATAAAATAGGCCCTTTGGAATATAACTAAAATAGGCGTACTAGCTATCTATAAAATGGAGACCCCCAAATCTTCATCTGCACTATTCAATCAAGCCTTTAGGTTCATGATTAGTCAACAATTTGTTTGGCTTTATATGTTAATTCTTTTTTCAGCCACCAGGTTCCAGATGCTACCATGATGCCAACTGGACTTCCCTGGGCAGACAACCCCACCAATGTGTCCTGGAGCCCCGCTTCCCCAGAGCCCTGTCCCACCAGGGAAAGAGAGAGACAGGCTGGGAGTATGGATCGACCTGTCAGCACCCGTGTTCAACGGGGAAGCAATTACAGAAGCCAGACCTTCCACCTTCTGAAGCCCATAATGACCCTGGGTCCATACTCCCAGAGGGCTTAAGAATGGGAAAGCTGGATGTGAGGACGATCTGGCTGAGATATCTGTCACCCCATTGATCGCCAAGGTTGATTCGGCTGATCTGGCTGGCTAGGCAGGTGTCCCCTTCCTCTCTCACTGCTCAGTGTGTGTCCCTCCTGAAGCTACCCGTAGGTCTAAGAGGACGGCCTATCCGGAATACTCTTAGGTCAAGGGTATAGGAGTGGCTGCACTACAGCCTATCCGGAATACTCTTAGGTCAAGGGTATAGGAGTGGCTGCACTCCCCTGCTAGAACCTCCTAACAAGCTCTCAAGAATGGGAAAGCTATCAGGGGGAGGGGATGGGATACAGCGTTCTGGTGGTGGGAATTGTGTGTTGTATGCCTTTTATCCTATGGATTTGTCAGTATTTCCTTTTTATAAATAAAAATTTAAAAAAGTATCAACAAGACCATAGGATAATAGGGTTAAAATTCTATACAATATCCCCTATCAGAGTTCTGTATCCCATCCCCTCCCTTGAAAGCTTTCCTGCTCTTTATCTCTCTGGGAGCGTGGGCCATGGATAATTATGGGGTACAGAAGATGGAAGGTCTGGCTTCTGTAATTACTTTTCTGCTGGACATGGGTTATGGCAGGTTGATCCATACTCCCGGACGGTTTCTTTCATGTCTAGTGGGGCAGGGCTCTGGAGACGAGGGGTTCCAGCGTACATTGGTGAGACCATTTGCCTAGGGAAGTCAGATTGGTGTCATGGTAGCATTTGCAGCTTGGTGTCTGAAAAAGCATTAAGATATAAAGCAGAACAAATTGTTTAATACTCTGGAACCTAAAGGTTAAGGATATAGCTGATGAGATTTGGGGTCTCCATTGTGGAAAAAAACTAGTAGGTCTATTTTAAGTATATTCTGAGGGGCCTATGTTTACAATGCAAACAGTAGCTTCACACAAAAATTATGTGCATCACACAAAACTGAAGTGCATGCAAACATTTAATCGTTCCTCTCATGATGGTTGCCTGAATTTAGTGTTCATTGTGCATAAGATACCAGTTTTTAGGAGGGAAAGTTGAAACACAAGGTGAAACTTGAGGGAGAGCTGCTCTGGTGAAGTAAAGACAGAGGGGTGTATTAAGAGGAGTATGGGCTATAAGAGTGTGTGTGTGTGTGTGTGTGTGTGTGTGTGTTTACTTTGATGAATTTACTCTGATGAATGTATCTATTTGCTCATATTCTATGATCATTAATCTCTTGTTACTTTTTTTTAATTAAAGTCTATTTTGTCTGATATAAGCATACATGTCGCTGGTTTCCTTTTTTTTTCTTTCTATTTTCCTAGGGGATAATTTTCCATTCCTTCATTTTCTGCCTGCATGTGTCCTAAATCGGAAGTAAGTCTCTTATAGAACTCATATAATTGGATCTTTATTATTTATCCATTTATCTATCTTTCCTTTCAATTGATTAACTTCATTTATATTTAAAATAGTCATTGACAGGTAAGGACTTATTAAATTTTGCTTTATATAGTATTTTCTGACTCTTTACTACCTGTATTCTCTCTTGACATCTCACTTTATGAGGTGATAATTTGGTATAATTTGGTTTGCTTCACTTTTTGATGTTCCTATATATATTTTTTTTCCTTTGTGTTGAAAACAAGAAGATACAGGTATCACTATGTAGATATGTTTTTTAAGATAAAAACTTCAATCATTGCATGAAAATCTGTCACTTCTCTCAATTTTATATTTCTGATATTGAAATTTATATATTTTTAGATTTTGTATTTATAACTTAGTTTATAATCTAATAGTTATATTTAGTAACTATTTTCTTTCACCTTTGATTATAGTCAAATGATAATGATACCAACATATTGAAACATTGGAATATTCTAATGTTAACTAGTGCATACCTTTCTCTTTCTTGATTTTGTGAGTTATTTTCTTGGCAAGAATAGAAGAGGGATTATCCTGTTTGCATTCATAATAGTAGTATATTTAACATCATGAATATTTTTTAGATGTACCTTGATTTAATCTAATAGCTTTTTTGAACAGAACTCTATTTTGATGTGTTTATATCTGAAATGACAGATTCTCATAGCGTTCTAAAAATTGTTAATATGTTGTTGACATGAATTCAATTTAGGGTTGACAATTTTTGGTGATATTATAACACAAATGCTTGAAGGATTTCATCTGTCACACTACATCCATCATACTGAATTAAATGCTTATGACAATATATCACTGCATTTTACCTTGGTTGACCATAAGCCACAAAATCTGTATTCTTTTTTTTTTTTTTTTTTTTTTTAACCGGAGCACTGCTCATCTCTGGCTTATGGTGATGCAAGGGATTGAACCTTTGGAGCCTTAGGCATGACAGTCTGTTTGCATAACCATTATGCTATCTAGCCCTGCCCACAAAACCTGTATTTTTCCCTATAGAGATAGGTTGTTAGTGTTATAATTGTTTAAGATGATTTTCAAATGTTGGATATGGTTTGACCATGTCAGCCTGTATCCCTAAATACATAAGCTCCAGTCACCTGTATTAACACAGAGTTGGTGCTTGTTATATAATCCACATGGGAGAGCAGAACTGAGGAGAGGCTAATGAAAAAGTAACAGATAGCCTTTTACTCAAATATAATTTAAGCAATGTCAATAATGGTTTCTAGAGTATTTTTTTTTTTTAACCTGGAAAGGTCCTATCAATAATCATGTTTTAGTGAGATTCCCAATTTGCATTATGAAAACCTGGCAGACTTTTCTCCATAAGGCTATTTACTGTACTTGGCCTTTTGGTGACATTATTATATGTTTGTATTGAAGCCTATTAATAAGTGAACAAATAGCAAGAGAAACACATTATTAGATTAAAGAAAATATTGAGCTTTTAAATAGTATATGGGTTTATTCTTCTCTGTTAAAAATTTTTATTCTCTACTTACCTATAAAATACAATAAAAAATGGAAGAAAAATCCTATAAGTCACAGCAGTATTCACTATGTTAGTCCACGAGTTATGCAAACAGATGATGGAACATTGCAAAATTGTATTTGTTATATGCAAAATTAGTCTGAACATTTGAATGTGTTTCCATCTATCAAAGTAGGTACTATTGGGATTCAACTTGACACTCAAGAATCTTTAGAAAATAATTAATGACTCAATTACCCCAATATTTTCTAATGACCTTTCAATCCCCATAACTTTCTAAATGAACCACATTCCTTCTGATAATTCACAAATTATAAACTGTAAATTGTAACACTAGACTACTATTTAACAAAATGGAGAAAGAAGTAAACTAAAGACTTTCCTCTGAGTCTTGCAGACTAATTGCCATTCTCTGAATGGTGGCTGATACAAAATCAGGGCCCACTTTTATGCCAATTTTGTGCCCCAGTTAGCAGTGCTAACTGGGGCACGCAAGTAAATTGCACTTTGCCCTGTGGAAATTTTCAACTAAATCAGAAAGTCATTGAGAACACTGATCTATTGCTCAGTCACTATTTAATTAGGTGCAAAATCTATGGTCCCTCCAGGAAGGACAAAGTTCAGATATAGGATCTCAATGTGAGTGGTGTGGGATTTGGTCTGTCTTTTATCTTTGTTATAGTCTAAGTAGAAAAATTAAGTATAACTGTTGTTGAGGAGTAAGACATAAGGCATTTTAGAAAGAGTTAACAGTTTATGTATTATTAAAGTAGAAAGAATTAAAGGTCATTTAACTTCCTCCACACTTGAATGACATATTTTCTTAGGGAAAATAATTCCTATACATATAATGCATAAATGCACTGATAAATTTAATAGTGAATATTCCACATTTCATAGGGTCGAGTTATCGGGCGAGATTGAACTCATTGTCTGAATTCAATCATATCTAATAAGAAGGAAGAAATTTTTGTCTGCTATATTCACTGATGCATTCCAAGTATTCAATAAGTATTTTCAGATTAATGATAGAATGTACATGTTATTGGGCAAAAATTTAATTAGGAAATATTTAAGCTCTAAAATAATATTTATAATGTGTCTGGTACAGTATTTACTATGCTAGAAAACATCAGTAACATGAAGAGAAAGCATGGACATTAAAATTTTGTTACTTTTCTAGATTGGAAGATGGTGACAGAAGACATTTCCCCTAGTTTTAGCAAAAGGTTTTGTTTTATGTACAATATAAATTAGAATAAGTTCAAAACCAAATATCCTCTAAATTTAAATTATAATTATTAATGTCTTTAAAAAATAAACTTTACCCTCCTTGGTATAGAGTATACCTTGTAATTATAATGGCAAATCTCTTTCCTCATTATAATATCAAGAAAAATAATTTTGACAAGAATTGCCATTACAGTAAAGTTCAAGTTTCTTTTAGGGATTATGGCCTTTAATTTTATGGAAGTAACCCCCTTACCTATCATTTCTAACAAGAGATATGATAGTTTTAGAGGGAAAAGAAATAAATTGTGAGTATTAAGATCTAACTGCAATTTGGAGAAAATGAACTAATTTATTTGTGTCTTGCAGAAAGAATCTATCCTGCTGTATTATTTTGTTCTCCCAATCTTGTTGTACTTCCTAATCTGTTTCTTTTCTAACTCACTTTAACTTTTTGCATACATTCTTCTATTATTTTTATATTTTAAAAAATTTATTGGATAGAGACAGAGGGAAACTGAGAGAGGAGGAGGAAACAGAGAGGGTGAGAAACACCTACAGCCCACCTGCAGCCCTGCTTCATCACCTGTGAAGCTTCGCCCTTGCAGGTGGAGACCAGGGACTTGGACCTGGGTCCTTCTGCACTACGGTGTGTGCGCTTAACCAGGTGCGCCACCACCTGGCCCCATTCTTCTATTATTTTTCTTTAAAGTACTCACACAGTTAATTCATGAGACCTTTTATTTTATATAGTGTTAAAATCCCATGCACCTAAATGACACTTTTCAATAGATGTTCACAATACACGCACACACACATGCACACGTACGCACAGGCACACACACACATACACACACACACACACACACACACACACACACACACACACACACACACTTTTGAGAAACCAGAACACTTCTCAGTTTTGCCATATGGTAGTGCTAAGGACTGATTCAGCTTCTCTGGGGTTGCAGGCATTTAGATCCTATGCTCTCGTGCTAAGCTCCCTCTCCTGCTCTCAAGTAGCATCTTAAAGTAAAGAATAAAATCCTATCCCTATTTCTTTTTCTCTAATTTTTGCTTTTACTCCTGACATTCCAATTTCTTTTCATTACATGCTTTATTTCAGTTTTTTTAATTCTTGAATTAAATCCCGTCTCTTTTCTCTCTTCCTTATACTCCATTTTAATGTTTTCCACAGATGTGATATATATCAATTTTATCCTCAGTTCTGAATTGCTTAGAATGGATTTGTTTTTTTATTATTAATTAATGAAACAATAAGAGAGAACTAGAGTATATCTCTGGCATATGTGATGCTGGATGGAATTAAACTCAGGACTTCATATTTGAGGGTCTAATACTTTATCCACTCTGCCAAGTACCAGACTGCAAGGCTGGGCTTACTATATATAGATAATTGACTTGGTATATTTCTCTTTTTATATATTTTATTTATTTACTATTATCATTTATTATTAGATAGACATAGAAGTTGAGAGGGAAGGAGAGATAGAGAGGGACAGAGACAGAGAGACACCTGCAGCCCTGCTTCACTAACTGTGAAGCTTTTGTTCTGTAGGTGGGGGCCAGGGGCTTGAACTTATGTCCTCGCACACTGTAATATGTGCACTTAACCAGGTGCACCACCACCTTGCTCCCCACTTGTTACATTTCTCTTTTCCTTTGATGTATTAGGATCTGCATTAGTTCTATGCCAACTTAATCTCTCAGAGTTTTACTAATATATATTCAGGATCATATCATAGTCTGGTCGAGTGATTGCCCTCTACCTACATAAATTTTTTTTCAAAATTCTAGATTCTTACAATACATATATTGTTGATAACATAATTCTTGACATGACATACTTCTTTTCTTCAAGTAGCATGTAAAGACTCAATGTGACCTAATGGACAAACACCAAAACAGTAAGATTTTTTAAATTATTATTTATAAAAAGGAAACACTGACAAAACCACAGGATAAGAGAGGTACATCTCCACACAATTCCCACCACTAGAACTCCATATCCCATCTCCTCCCTTGATAGCTTTCCTATTCTTTAATCCTCTGGGAGTATGGACTCAAGGTCATTGTGGGATGCAGAAGGTGGAAGGTCTGACTTCTGTAATTGCTTCCCTGCTGAACATGGGCATTGGCAGGCTGATCCATACTCCTAACCTGCCTCCCTCTTTCCCTAGTGGGGTGGTATTCTGGGGAACCAGAGCTCCAGGACACATTGGTTGACTTGTCTGTCCAGGAAAGTCCAGTTGGCATCATGGTAGCATCTGGAACCTGGTGACTGAAAAAAGAATTAACATATAAAGCCAAACAAATTGTTGACTAATCATGAACCTAAAGGCTGGAGTAGTGCAGATGAAGAGTTGGGGGCCGGGCTCCATTTTGTAGATACCTAGTAGGCCTATTTTAGTTATATTCCAAAGGGCTTGTGGCTAGACTAGTTTTTTTTTTCCCTGAGCCTGAAATCTGATATGCTGGTGGGTCCAAGTTACTGTCTGAGGAGATGATGTCATGAATGGAAAAGGGACCAGAAAACTGGATCAGGGAAGAGAGTAGCTCCCAAATATGGGAAAAGTGTATAATAAATATTGTTGACTATAAACCCCATCTATTTTATGTGATCTGTGGCCCTTACTCAGCTTAGGAGCCTATGTGACCTCTGTATCCCTGTAGATCAGAGCTCACATTCTATGATCATGAGAGGAATGTTTCAAGCTGCCACAATATCAGGACCCATATTCCTCAGGTGTAACATGAATATGTTGTCCAACCTCCCTTTGGAGGATGGAACATTCTCTACTGTGGTTGAACCGTGTTGAGGGCAAGATCCTATGGGGGCCCACAGAGGGTTCTCTTATGTTCTTCCTGATAGAGATGACCTGTAGCAATAGAGAGAGGGATTTATTCGAGGTCTGACCCATCATGTCTGTTTGGGAATCTCAGGACTCCTTGAACAGGGCCCCAGCTGATGGAGTGGCTTGATAGTGACTGAAGAATCATCGCTAAAGCATGCCAGTCTCTTGCCCTTATTCAGCTTTTTCAGTCCTTGCTTTGATAAGGATAGCTTGGGAGTGAATAAGAGAAGCGTAATAAAGTAGGTGAGGAGGGTATCTAAGTCTAAGTAGACACTATTTCATTATCAACTTAATACTGACTCACTGCAGACTACTGTGTACTTTTGCTTTCAGGTATATATTCTGCCCTAATTTATGGATACATGTGAACATATGTCCTATGTCATGTGACCTGGTCTATATATATGTTTTGGGACTTTGTTAGGAAGTGAACCACCTGGAATGGAATTAAAGAATCCTATGAAAGGAAAGATCTCACCTGAGTAATGAGGCTGAATTGTTGACATTCCAGGACTGACGTCTCTGGACACAATCTGAAGTGAAGCATGCTGTGGTGGTACTCATTTTGAAGATTAGGTTGGTATTGGCGAATGCAATATCATTTGGTATGAATTGAGAGAAGCATGCAGGAAAGTGAGCTCCACCCTAGAGGTTCCAGGACTGTGGAAAATATAGGCTCTATAGAGGAAACAGGAGGTTCATGCTGTCTTAGGGATTAAGAAGGCAATAGATAGTAATTGCTGTAATAAAATTATTTGGCAGTTGGGTTAACTTTGAAAATCCCTTTGGTAGGATTTGCTGTATCATATACAACATCACCATAATTTATGTCCTTTATCATTATTTGTTTATCACTGTGTCTTATAGAGTAGTGCCACTGGTTGCTTCTGTTCTCCCTGTTCTAAACTTTTAAGAGAGTCAACATATCAAAGACTCAGCCTATGGTCTGTGCATTAAAAAGTTTGAGGCATTCAATCAATTTTCACCGCTTATAATTAAATAGTGATTTATATGACTGTAAGTTAATAGGAGTGTACATAAACACCATTCCCACCACCAAAATACTGTGTCCCATCCCACCCCCCAACCCCCCAGTGAAGCCAAACATCTACCCTCACCAAAAGGAAACACTGACAAAAAACATAAGAGGTGTACAACTCCACACAGTTCCCACCACCCGAACTCCATATCCCATCCCATCCCCTTCCCTGATAGTTTTTCTATTCTTTAACCCTCTGGAAGTATGGGTCCAGAGTCATTATGAGGTACAGAAGGTATAAGGTCTGGATTCTGTAATTGCTTCCTCGTTGAACATGGGCGTTGGCAGGTCAATCCATACTCCCAGCCTGTCTCTCTCTTTCCTTAGTGGAGCAGGGCTCTGGGGAAGTAGGGCTCCAGGACACATTGGTGGGGTTGTCTGCCCAGGGAAGTTCAGTTGGCATCATGGTAGCATCTGAAACCTGGTGGCTGAAAAAAAGAGTTAACATATAAAGCTAAACAAATTATTGACTATAAATTGAATGCTTACAGGTAGATGGTCTAAACTGCAATTTGAGTTCCTTAAAATGCCAGATTTATGATTTTGGATAAGTGTATCCATCTATCAATACTACAGTATTTTTTATATGAATAATAAATATAAAATATGTACTTAATAATTTGTATGGTGAAAGTATTGATATGTTTACACCATTTAAAGTGACTATCACAAACTAAACATCCAACAAAACTTAGGTATTGTTATTTATTTCACAAAAAAGTATAATATATATCTTTCCTGCTAGACTGCATTGTCAAAGAAAGACGCGCATCTATTTATGTGTCTTCCATATTTTGAGTGTTCAAAACACGCGTCAAATTCAATGCATATTACTGGAATGAATGGACATGGTGCTTATAGTGTATTGTATAGTCTCCCGGATTCAGTGGTGATGAAAATGGTAAAGAATGCTTTTGTTTGTGTGTTTATTTGTTTGTTTTTTGAAGCTGATGTTTTACTGCCTTAAATGAGAAATAGTGAAAAGAAGAAAAAGAATTGTTCATGATGACTACTCTCCCATACAGCATCTCTACCATCTCCAGTTACTAATCTAATCTCCAGAATTTTTGACTCTGGGCAGGGCAGCTTCACACCAGTTCTGGCTACATTTCATTTCCCCCCTTGCTTTTTATTCCCCTAGTCCTTTGTCTGCCATTATTTACTTATTTATTTTTATGAAGCATTTTATTTTATTTTATTTTATTTTTGCCTCCAGGGTTATCACTGGAGCTCGGTGCCTACACTACGAATCCACTGCTCCTGGAGGCCATTTATCCGATTTTGTCGCCCTTGTTTTGTCATCATTGTTATTGTTGCCATTGCTGTTGTTGTTGTTGTTGGATAGGGCAGAAATCGAGAGAGTAAGGGGAGACAATGAAGGGGAGAGAAAGATAGACACCTGCAGACCTGCTTCACCACTTGTGAAGCCACCCCACTGCAAGTGGGAAGCTGGGGGCTCAAACTGGGGTCCTTCATACCATGTGCGCTTAACCCTCTGCACTACCGCCTGACTCCCTGTCTACCATTATTTATGGCCCAAAGTCCAAAGGCAAATTCCAGCTTCCTCTCCTGTCCCAAAATTTCTCTTTTCTGTGTTACTTTGTACCAGAGATTCTGGGAAATATAGTTTTTCTATACTGAGTTATATACCCTCTTTTTTAAATTTTTATTTATAAAATGAAAATATTGAAAGACCATAGGATAAGAGGGGTATATTTCCACAAGGTGCCCACCACCAGAACTCTGTATCCTCTCCTCTCCCTTGAAAGCTTTCCTATTCATTATCTCTCTGGGAGTATGGACCCAGGATCATTATGGGGTGCAGAAGGTGGAAGGTCTGGTTTCTGTAATTGCTTCCTCGCTGAACATGGGTGTTGGAAGTTTGATCCATACTTCCAGCCTGTCTTTCTCTTTCCCTAGTGGGGCAGGGCTCTAGATAGGTGGAGCACCTGGACACATTGGTGAGGTCATCTGCCTAGGGAAGTCAGGTTGGCATCACAGTAGCATCTGGAACCTGTTGGCTGAAAAAGAGTTAAGATAGAAAGCAGGGCAAATTATTGACTAATCGTGAACCTAAAGGCAAGAATATTGCAGATGAGGATTTGGGGGTCTCCATTTCGGAAAACGCTAGTAGGTCTATTTTACTTATATTCACCAAGGGGCCCATGACTCCAAGAATGAAATTCTGATATAACATTTTGCTGAGATTTCACATTTTGGAGCCAGGCGTGTTTAAGGGATTAAGCCTGTCTACTTGATACTTGTTGCATATCATGATGATGAACATCAATTTCACCCGTCATTATGTGTTAGAGCTATTGGCTATCTAATATGTCTATAGGGGCCATTTTGCCATTTGTTAGGAATATGCCATTCTAGCACCAAATATTTACTATCATGGGAATTTTAATTTAGTTGGTAAACAGAGCCAGATATGTTTGTTGCTTATGTTCTTATTGTTGTTGCAGGACCTACCTCAAACACAGTTTATAGACTTCCTGGCTGCCTTTCTCACTTTTATAGAGAGAGGAAGAGAGGGGGAAGATACACATATGTGAAGACTCTGCAGATATATATGGTGCCATGATTCAAATTATGGACCTGAGTCTACCACATGAGCTTGCTCCTCTTCATGAAGTCCTGTTATGGCGGCATTTCCTTAGAAGGTAGTGCTCAGATTTAATTCTACACATAATTGCATTTGATTCTATAAAGTTAGAAGAAGTGCCAGGATATAGCTCACCCAATAGAACACGCTATTTACCGTACACAAGGACCTGAGTTTAAGCACCTGACACCTCATGGGAGCACCATTAGCAGGGGAAGCATCATGAGTGAAGTACTGTTGTGTCTCTGTCTCTCCCTATGTGAGGTTTAGAGAGGAAATAATGACTGCTGAGAGCAATAGGAATCTCGACCGCATGAAACTCTCATGAACTTCAGTGGCATATAAAGAAAGCATTAGGGAGTTGGGAGGTAGTGCAGCGGGTTAAGCACACATGGTGCAAATCGCAAGGACTGTCATAAGGATCCTGATTGAAGCTGGGGGTTCCCCACCTGCGGGGGAGTCTCTTCACAGGTGGTGAAGCAGGTCTGCAGGTGTCTTTCTCTCTTCCTCTGTCTTCCCCTCCTCTCTCCATTTCTCTCTGTCCTATCCAACAACGACAACATCATTAACAAGAACAATAGTAACTACAACAAGGGCAACAAAAAAGGAATAAATAAGTAAAAAAAAAAAGCATTAGAATAGTTGATTCTAGCGCTAGGAAGGTAGTATAAAAATTATATATAAGGGGGAGTCGGGTTGTAGCGCAGCAGGTTAAGCGCAGGTGGCGCAAAGCACAAGGACCGGCATAAGGATCCCGATTCAAACCCCGACTCCCCACCTGCAGGGGAGTCGCTTCACAGGCGGTGAAGCAGGTCTGCAGATGTCTGTTTTTCTCTCCTCCTCTCTGTCTTCCCCTCCTCTATCCATTTCTCTCTGTCCTATCCAACAATGATGACATCAATAACTACAACAATAAAACAACAAGGGCAACAAAAGGGAATAAATAAATAAAAATAAATATTTAAAAAAATTATATATAAGGGAGTCGGGCGGTAGCTCAGCGGGTTAAGTGCAGGTGGCACAAAGCGCAAGGACCAGCATAAAGATCCTGGTTTTCAGCACTTGACTCCCCACCTGCAGGGGAATTGCTTCACAAGTGGTGAAGCAGGTCTCCAGGTGTCTCTCTTTCTCTCCCCCTCTCTGTCTTCCCCGCATCTCATCTCGCCGTTTCTCTCTGTCCTATCCAACAACAATGACATCAATAACAACAACAATAATAGCTACAACAATAAAACAAGGGCAACAAAAGGGAATATACAAACAAATAACCTAAAAATTAAATAGAATACTTTCACATCTGAGGCTCTGAGGTCCCAGATTCAATCCCCAGTACTAAGTTGAGCAGTGCTAAGACACCTCTCTCTCTCTCTCTCTCTCTCTCTCTCCCTCTCTTCCTCTCTCCCTCTCTCCCTCTCTCTCTTTCTTTCTCTCTCTCTCTCTCTCTCTCTCTCTCACACACACACACACACACACACCTGTTTCTCTCATTAAGCTAAAATAAAATATAACAATAGTCAATTCTAAATGGTGCTCAAATAGTTTTCTTTTGTTTATTCCCTTTCATTGCCCTTGTTATTTAATTGTTGTAGGCATTATTATTATTGATGCCATCATTGTTGTTGGAAAGGACAGAGAGAAATGGAGAGAGGAGGGGAAGACAGAGGGGAGGAGAGAAAGATAGACACCTGCAGACCTGCTTCACTACCTGTGAAGCGACTCCCCTGCAGGCGGGGAGCCCGGGGCTCTAACCGGGATCCATACGCTGGTCCTTGTGATTTGCACCACGTGCACTTAACCTGCTGCGCTACTGCCCGACTCCCTTCAGAAAGTATTTTTTATTTAAATACAGTTTTGTGAAATTGAATTCAAAATAGTGTCTTAGATGAATAAAGATGCCGGTGTCAGAGGCAGAAAGGAAGATAAAGCTGCCTATTAGATGTTGAAGAGTGGTACAGACCAGTGCTTAGTATTTATTATTACTTAGGGGGATGATAAGGGACTCCACAGAAGAAAGAAATTCCAAGGACCACTAACTTTATCTATTTATATCTGTATCTATATCTGTCTCTGTATCTGTTTCTATCTATATATATCTATATCTATCTATCTATACCTGTGTCTATCTCTATCTATCTTTATCTCTATCTATCTCTATCTATCAGGTTGCATCACGGGAGAGAGAAGAGACCAGGAACTTGTGGCAGAGAGGGAACACAAATCTTTATTCACTTGGATGTCCCAGAGTTGGGTGTGAGCACAGTGGTTTAGGCCACGTGGAGCTAGCAAAATGGCCACCTCCCAGTAAGCCCACCAGCCCTTCTCCAGGTCGGGGTGCTGAGGAGAAAAGAGAGTGAAACCGGAACAGCAGCGGGATTTATAGGGTAAAAAATGGAAGTGACAAGTCAGAAATGAAATGGCTAGGAAAGGGGGTGGAGAGAGACAAAAGGCATGCTGGGAAGGTAGAAGCATCCTTAGCAACTGTTGAGATGGTTTTAACTGAATTAGCAATACCCTGAGAGGATAATGTGGTGGGGATCTTTCAGGCAAAACAATGATTATGTAAATAGACCATAGTGTCAGCAATGGAGCAGAGGAGGGGGGAGGGGTGGCTTTAAGGCCCGACATATATCTATCTCTATCTCTATCTCTAACTCTCTCTCTCTATCTCTAACTCTCTATATCTGCTTAAAAATAAAATATTTTGACAAAGAATATTACTGGTTTTACTTTCTAGCAGTTCATTGATAGCATAAAAGAAAGTGATTTCATCACTTATTGTTTAGATACTTAAATAAACGGGGTAGAAATTAACGTAGGTTTTTAAAGTTTGAATTAGATTAGGTCAGATACTCTGAATTGAAGACAATAAAACTATTTGTGTCTGTTAAATCAGATTTGAATTTATAGTTTGCTGTTGTGTGCAGCATAGATTATATGTAAGAGTAATGTTTACAATATATGTGCAGCATAGATTATATGTAAGAGTAATGTTTACAATATATGTGCAGCATAGATTATATGTAAGAGTAATGTTTACAATATATGTGCAGCATAGATTATATGTAAGAGTAATGTTTACAATATATTGATGCAATGTTTCTTCATTTCCATTTTAATGCAAGATAACTGAATAAAAAATAAAGCTAATGCATCCCATCTCTTTCTGCACTGAATTTAAAATAACCAAATTATTATTTATATTATATACTTTAATTTATTACATTAAATATTTTGACAGTTGATTCATAATGTCCTTTAGAAAAACCTATTTTATTACTTTCACTATGTCATTTTCCACGGTATTGCTAAATATCTTATGAATTAAATTATATTTTTAATCAAAGCAGTGTCATTTTAATCATCTGTAGATAGCCACAGAGTTTTTATATTTTCATAGAAAGTTTTAAAAAGAGAAAAGTGTTCTGTGTGGTCATTTCTCAATATATTCATTACTAGGAAGAGAAGCCAATTTTAAGAATCCTTTGAATTGAAACACATAACCAGTTTTAATTTTGAATAAAAACCTCTCTCAGTCAGCAAAATCTGCCCTCATACAAACATCCTGGAAAGTTTCAAACGTAAAGCTAAAATGGTCCTTATCCTGCTTCTTTGTCTCTCCTTAGTTTTCACTTGCTATCACAAAGGAAGTCCACTAGATGGTGTTAAAACCACAAGCTACCTACTTTGATTTCATCTAAAAAAAAAAAGAAGAAGAAGAAAGAAAAAAGAAAGTCTTGAAAAAAGAAAGGAAAATGTGTACAAGGTCTCAGCGGTTATACTTTTCCTATTTCTCATTAAATGGAGAAGCAAGAAAAAAAATAGTATTTCCCATGCAGCTTAATTGTAGTGATGATGTAAAATACCGTTTGCCCCTGAATTATCTTCCTGTGAACTACTTTCAAAATTAAGCTGTTTGTCAGGATAAATATTGAGTGAAATGATTATGAATCATCATGGCAAGTCTTAATACCAGTCAGAAAGTACATTAATCCAACTCTGTCTGACTCATCATGCTTTATTTTTTTTTTTCTTCAGATACAAATGAAGAGTAAACAATGTTTTGGCAATTTTTAGGTTAATCATGTAGAACTGATTACTCAAGAAGAATGCTATTAACATTTAGTCAATTTATATCCAACAATATGACAAATTAAAATTAATGTTGCTGTTTTTAAGATATCAAATGGGTCATGCTTTTAAGAAAAATGAGATGCACTATAGAAAACAGATAATGTGATCTCTGAAAACAAATGAATTTAGTTACTTCTAAAGAGCTTTTCAAACACTCCCCCCCAAATACAAATAATTAAGTAAACAATCCTGTTTTATATAGACTGAATAGTTAGTTTGAACAGATCATCTTTTTAAAGTGTAATGAGGAATAATAATCAATTCTTAGCAATTCCTTGTGGAAAAGCTATGGTTAAATCTTGCCAATAGCTTAATAACAAAAGAAAGATTTTCTTTTAGATTGAGTACATCCTCCTGACGAAGCTCTATTTGATATATTTTTTCAATGTTTATAATCAGTTCCCTTCAGTATTCTTTTAATTAGCTCATTTCAATAGACTTTGTTGATGACATATGTATGCAAATATGTATTTTAAATCATCCCACTTATTTCCAAGTAATTGATATAATGAAAACATGTGACTATTAACTTTTGATTCTAGTTTAAAAACTGCATTATAATGCCAGTTACTTTACTGGAGAGATTTATTGCAATATTTTGCATATATGACATCTCTATAACTGTCCACTTGCTGTCACTTTACTTTTTTTTTTATTTGTAAAAAGGAAACATTGGCAAAAACATAGGATAAGAGGGGTACAACTTTGCACAGTTCCCACCACCAGAACTCCGTATCCCATCCCCTCCCCTGATAGCTTTCCTATTCTTTAACCCTCTGGGATTTCTATAGACAGGATGCTCACATTTTTTTCCCTGAACTTTATTCTTTTAAAATGTACTTAGTAGTAATGGTGTAAATCACCCAAGTGTTACAAGGTAACAACTTATCAGATTCTCTGCACTGTGAACAATGCCAGAGACTTGAGCTGCAGATTGTTGTAAGAATCTGCTTCCCTTCAGTAATTCACACACATTCCCCATGATTTCTGCTTAAATGTAGTCTATATGTTGCAGTGTTTTGTGGCATATTTATTCATCTCTGGTGGCATGACTGTTAGAGATGATTTGATGAGTTTAGGCAATCTTAAGGTCTCTTGATTGTCCTTGTTTTACTCTTCTACATATAAAGAAAGCTGAGAACACTTTAATTTTTTTTCTTTTCTTTCTTTTTTATTTTATTTATAAAAAGGAAACACTGACAAAACCATAGGATAAGAGGAGTACAACTCCACAGGATGCCCACCACCAGAACTCCATATCCCATCCCCTCCTTTGATAACTTTCCTATTCTTTAACCCTCTGGAAGTATGGGTCCAGGGTCATTATGGGGTGCAGAAGGTGGAAGTTCTATAATTGCTTCCCTGCTGAACATGGGTGTTGACAGGTCAGTAAATACTCCCAGCCTGCCTCTCTCTTTCCCTAGTAGAGTGGGGTTCTGGGGAACTCTGTATCCCCTCCCCTTCCTTTATAGCTTTCCTATTCTTTATCCCTCTGGGAGTATGGACCCAAAGTCATTGTGAGATGCAGAAAGTGGAAGGTCTGGCTTCTATAATTGCTTCCCCGCTGAACATGGGCATTGGCAGGTCGATCCATATTCCCAGCCTGTCTCTCTCTTTCACTAGTGGGTCAGGATTCTGGGGAACCTGAGCTCCAGGACACATTGGTGGGGTTGTCTGTCAAGGGAAGTCCAGTTGGCATCATGCTAGTATCTGGAACCTGGTGGCTGAAAAGAGAGTTAACATATAAAGCCAAACAAGTTGTTGACTAATCATGAACCTAAAGACTGGAGTAGTGCAGATGAAGAATTGAGGGGCGGGGGTGGGTGGGGTCCTCCATTTTGTACATAGCTAGTAGGCATATTTTAGTTATATTCCAAAGGGCCTGTATATCAGATTTCAGGCTCAGAGAAAAAAAAAACACTTTAAAATTTAACGGGTTAGATAGAAACTTTTGAGCATTGACTGTGTTGACTTAGTAACCTACAAACCTGACTTCATCTGCTCAAATTCAATTATGCTTGAATAAGTAAGCAACTAGAGAAAAAAATCTATATACTTTCTCCTTAGAAGTTTTACTGGTGGCTGGGTGGTGGTTCACATATTACTATGACAAAGATGTGGCCTAAGTTCAAGCCCCCAGTTCTCACTTGAGGTGGGAAAGCTTCATGTGTCGTGAAGCAGGGCACTCTATCTCTCTTTTTCCTCTCAATTTATGTCTTTATACAAAAAAGAAAGAAAGAAAGAAGGAAAGAAGGAAAGAAAGACAGAAAGAAAAAAAAAGAAAGAAAAGAAAGAAAAGAAAGAAAGAAAGAAAGAAAGAAAGAAAGAAAGAAAGAAAGAAAGAAAGAAAGGGCTACCAGCAGTAGTGGATTCCTCAAGCAGGCACCAAACCCCTGTAATAAACCTAGTGGAGAAAGAAAAAATAAGCAACTGGAAAGAAATGATCCTGCTTTGTGGTCTGACCGTGTACTATTGCAATAGGGCTCACTTATCCAGATGCCTGAGGTGTGTGTCGGGGGAGGTTCTTCAGGCATATGTGATAGAGACAGAGAGAAACTGAGAGTGAGAGATACCAAGAGAGAGATAGTGCGAGAGTTCCCATGGTGCCCTGAAACTCCCATGTGGTGCTGGTACTAGAATTTAATAGTTTTATTAAAATGTATCACTTTTGACCAAACTGTTGCTTTGAACTTCCATACTAGTGGGCATTAATTAATCAATACAAAATTTCAAGATTCGGAAAACTAAGACATTGCTATCATTTTCTCTTTATATCAGAACCAGATGACCTCAAGCAAGTGAATAGTTTCATCATGGCAGACTGGGCTGGTGAGGTCAAACAGGACAAACAGCGAGAAAAAAGAGACACTTGGGAGAATGAGTGCACTTATTTACACTACCTTGTCCAGGTCGGGATCACTCCCTGAAAACCTGAACCCTGGACAGGGCTAGAAGCAGGCTTTTATCTGTGCTTAGAAGGAAGATGGGCTAGGAGTCAGGCGGTAGCGCAGCAGGTTAAGCACACGTGGTGCAAAGCGCAAAGACCGGCATAAGGCTCCCAGTTCGAGCCCCTGGCTCCCCACTTGCAGGGGGTTTGCTTCACAAGCGGTGAAGAAGGTCTGCAGGTGTCTGTCTTTCTCTCCCCGCCCCACCCCCCATCTTCCCTTCCTCTCTCCATTTCTCTCTGTCCTATCCAAGAACAATGACATCAATAACAAGGGCAACAAATGAGAATAAATAAATAAATATTAAAAAGAAGAAGGAAGAAGGATTATTCATGGGGCAAGGCTGGCAGGGAAGAGCTATTTGTAGGTAGCTGGAGGCCGTTTCACAGAAGCAGAATGTAGCTGTTAAGAGGGAAACTTTCAAACTTTGCAAGTTGCTTTCCTTTCCCCCAGACCCAGTTTATCCAGACTGCTGCATCTTGGCTCTGACTTCTCTGTGCCTGCTGCCTTAATTTTGGCCATAATCACACACAGCTTATTTATTTTATGTTGCCACAACAACTTGGTTACTACCCTGAAATTCACTATATAAACCAAGTATTCAGCTGAGGCTTCGGAACTAGCTGAACTGGTAGTGTCAGACTTTCATACCTCAGGCTTCCAGTTTGATCCCTAGCATTGCATGTATCAGAGTAATCTCTGACTTCTCTCTCTGTGTCTCTGTCTCTCTATCTCTGCCTTTGTCTCCTTGTGAATCTCTTTCAGATGTAATAAATAAAATACTTCTTTAAAACAAATTAAACATTGATTTGCCTAGAAATTTAATGTAAATCTTTTGAGTGTATGTCTAGGTAGAATATGTCAATACCTTTAATTCACGCTATAAGTCATATCTACATATTTCAAATTAATGAGTAATAGTGTATATCTTGGGACCAGTTTATCTGGGAGGGCACCTGCCCTGCCATGTGTGGGGGCCCTAGTATACCACACAGAAGTATTGGAGCACTGAGGGGAGTTTTACTGCTCTCTCTCTGGAAAAAAACTCATACTTGTAAGCACAGTGTTTTAGCCACTGAGCTGCCTCCCAAGTTACACCTTTTCTTTCTATTAGAAAAAAATCTGCTCAACTGGGGTTATAGATGTTCCTGCCAATTCCCATGTCCAGCAGAGAAGCAGTTAGAGGCCAGAACGCCCGCCCTCTGCACCCCCAAAAGAATTTTGGCCCGTAGTCCCACAGGTGTAGAAATTATAGTGGTAGATAACCAGAAGGCCCTAAACTCCCAACTCCATTAGGACCCGGAGAGAGAAGAGGACAATGGGAAGGATATTTGGATGTATTAATAGGTGCATGTGTGACTTAGAAAGGAAGACAAGATGGGACTATAGAGAAAAGGGGGGAAATATATATATATAAATACAGACAGGTAGTTATAGAAATAATAGTTAACCCATATCTGCAACTTTTAGAGAACTGCTATCGCTTCCCATGGAGGGAATGGGAATTTGGAACTCTGGTGGTGGGAACAGTGCAGAGTTGTCCCCCTGTTATCTTGTAATTTTGTAAATCAATATTAAATCACTAATAACATTTTAAGAAATGAAAAAGTCTGCCCAGAGCAGTGAAGTACCAGCAATCACAAAATTAAGAATAAACAACAACAATAATAATTTATATAATAATAAGCTTTGCCTCGTTTTACACTTAGATTTTGCATACAGAATACACAAAGGCAGTCACTACACTGTCATGTCGAATGGTAATGGACTTTATTGGGAGAATATAATTCTTAGGGGAGCAAAAGGGAGCAAGTGGTCTCTTGCTCCCTCTTAATCCAAAATTAAGACGAACTGGGGCTATGGAATACTTAAAGGAATACCCCCCCCCCAGAGGAACCCAGCCCCCTCATTTTTTCAACATTCTTTTGGCAGAAGAATGAGGACAGTAGAATGTAGAACATAAAAAGATAACACTGAGGAAGCAGATCGTTTTTATGAGAATTCCAGCTGTACAAGAAGTTATCTGAGGATTCTCGTGGCTAGCACCTGGTGATCCTGGGATACACGTGACTTATTTTTGGAGAAAGGAAGTTCTTTTCCCAGGGAAAGAGCTTGAGAATTGACATTTTTTTTTACTAGAAAATATTTTATACTGTGTCCCAATAGAACATACGTACAGTTTTATCAATGAATATTTGCCAAATAAAATGAGCACTATGCACATCTTAAGATAAGGTCCTTAGGAAGTCAGGAGGTAGCTCACTCAGTAAAGTGCACCCGTGATCCTTTTTGACAACCTGGGTTTCAGCCCCCAACTTCATAAATGAGCATCATGCACAGAGAAAGCTTTCTGAATGTTGTGCTGTGTTGTCTCTCCTCTGTATCTCTTGTTTCTCTCTGTGATTGAAATGAAAACAAGTGTGTACACTGGGGTGACTGGAGGATGGTGGTTATGAGACAGAAGAACTGTATTCATTGCCATCCATCCAAAGATAGGGCATCAGAATTCTCTTTGTCAGCATTTTCTAAATAACTGATAAATCGCTTTATTAAGTTTCAGACTAGCTAAGATATTTTTGTTACTGAGGTATTATTATCCCTAAGTCTCAACTGAAGGTCAGTTTCCATTAGTGGGGTTAATTATAAGAAATACAATTTTAACTCAGGCATATATGACACCAAGACCCATACTCTCTCTCATTTAATTTGTCAGTTACTAATTCTATAGAATTCACATAGGCTATTATACTGCTTTCCGTGTAGTAAAATGGTTTTTGAAGTGAAGTTTTTTTGTTTGTTTGTTTGGTTTTGCCCCATTAGTTCTTGTAAAGATTTTTTTAAGTTTTTTTTTTTAATTGAATAGAGACAGAGAAATCAAGAAAGGTGAGACAGAAGATGGTGGTGGTGGAGGAGGAGGAGAGAGAGAGGGAGAGAGACCTGCAACACTACTTCACTACTTGTGAACCCCCATCCTTCATCGGTGGGTACCAGGGACTTGAACTCAGATCCCTGTGCTTGTTAATGTATGCACTAACCTGGCTCCCCCTCCCCCCTTTTTTTGTAGAACCTTTTAAAAAAAATTTTTTTTCCCCTACCAATTCTCTATTGCCAGTTGAACATTGTTTCCAAACTCAGAATTTTAGAATTAATGGAGGGGACAAAAATAGCTTCAAAGTGAGAAACAATAAAGTATCCTGTGCTCCACTATATCCAGAAATAGTTTGCAAACTAAACGAAGGCAGAATAGGTAGAGTGCAACAGACTGCAGTTTGTAGCTTTCAGTTTCTGGGGGAAAAAAAATTAGGAGACCACATAAGTCAGTGAAATAGGAAGTCTATGAAACAGGCATAGTTTGGTTAGTGTTTGATTTGTAAACTGCAAATCATCATAGTAATTTACAATATGGTGACTTGAAGACTCTGTTTAGTCAAGAAATTCCTGGTTCAAGCATAATAATACTTAGAAACATAATGAGCTAATAAACGTAACAGTTAGGTTTTTCACTATTATTTAGTTGAGAAGTGTCCTCAATGTACTGCTTTTATGATGTTTTATTTTTCAAATATATACAAACCAATGATTTTGTAGATTCCCACTTAATATAGTTTAAGGTTTGTTTTGAATTAGATTTTATGACCCCTGAAATCTAAGGTCACAATTTGACCTTCTCCATGGCTGTACTTAGTGTACCACCAACTGCATTCTGTATTTGATAAGAACTCACAGCGTTAGACCAAGTTATTGATTGAGCATCTGCTAAAAGAAAGGAGTATAATAACCCACATGACTTCTTTCTGAATTTAGCCTCAACATCTGCCTTCATTAGGTAGTTGACTTATTTACTGTCCTATCTTTAGCATCTACTTTGAGTCCTGAAATCTAGCACACTTAGAATAAATCTCTAGAATGAGAAAAAACTTAAACATCCAACTACAAATTGGGTCCTACTGAGGGTTGAAATGCATTTGGAGTTGAAATTGATTTGGTCAAGTCTGGGAGCTTATATGAACAACAGTAATTGCCACTGAGCCTGACAAACAAACCTGAGTGGTTTCATGCTATAAGAAGGCTGCTTATAAAACATATCTTAATTTTTCTCTCTCAGCTTCCCTCTTTGCTTACCAGAAATAACACCAATGTATATTTCTTTTTTTAAAAGAATTTATTAATGAGAAAGATAGAAGGTGAGAGAAAGAACCAGACATCACTTTGGTACATGTGCTGCTGGGGATTGAACTCAGGACCTCATGCTTGAGAATCCAATGTTTTATCTACTGTACCACCTCCCAGACCACACCAATGTATATTTCATAGTATTATGATAAAAATGAAATGTGCTTAATGAATGAAGGCAAGGGGAGAAGAAAGGAAAGAATAAAGGAAGGAAGAAAGGGAGAATGAGTATAGTATTTTGCTCATAAACAGTTTTATTTATATATATTTTTAAAAATATGATTGCATTAAGATCTAAAGAAGATAAAATTTCTTTTCAGACACATATGAAAATTTATATTTTAAAGCAAATATACTTCGGGGGTCGGGTGGTGGTGTAGTGGGTTAACATTGATTTACAAGACTGTAAGATCATGGGGATATAATTTCCTACATTTCCCAGCACCAGAGTTCTGTGTCCCATCCTCTCCATTGGAAACTTACGTATGGTTTACTCTTCTGGTAGTGTGGACCAAAATTATTTTGGGGTACAGAAGGTAGGAGTTCTGACTTCTGTAATTGCTTCTCTGCGGGACATGGGCCCCTATCCTGTTCAAATGTTTGCCTTTTGGGTAAGAGTCTGGAGAGGTAAGGTTCCAGGAAACAGTGGTGAGGTCATATGCCCAGGGAAATCTGAATGGAATCACAGTAGCATCTGGAACAGGGTGGCTAAAATGCAGTAAAATGGAAAGCAGGACAAAATGTTTAATAAACGAGAACCATAAAGTAGGAATAGAGCAGATGAAAGTAGTGACCGTAAGGTAAAAGGAAGCTATTTTAGGAATACTCCTAGAAGCCTATATCTTTTTAAAAAAAATTTTATGTTTATTTATTTTCCCTTTTGTTGCCTTTGTTGTTTAACGTTGTTGTGGTTATTGATGTCCTTGTTGTTGGATAGGACAGAGAGAAATGGTGAGAGGAGGGGAAGACTGAGAGGGGGAGAGAGACAGACACCAGCAGACCTGCTTCACTGCTTGTGAAGCGACTCCCCTGCAGGTGGGGAGTCAGGGGCTCCAATCTGAATCCTTACACCAGTCCTTGCGCTTTGCACCACATGCATGTAACCCGCTGTGCCACCGCCTGACTCCCAGAAGCCTATATCTTAATAATCCTTGCTTGAGCTGGATAGCTAACATAGGGATAGCTAAAAATATTGTCTGGGAAGATGCTGTCAGAGTTGAAAGTTGAAGTAGGAAGCAAGATTGGGGCAGAGAGTTACTTGAAGACGTGAAGATATATAAATGCAATTAAATATTTACTGGCTAGTTCCTGAACTAATTCAAGTATTTTATTATAACTGACATTTTACTCTTTAGATGTCTCTAGTTTATACAGTATTAATTTTTTAATTGCACATATATGAAATTACCTTATTGTAACATATCTATGTATATAGTATTCTCTTAACAATATGAATTCAAGTATTTTCTAAATAGTTTAGTATTTATACATTCAGTGACAAAAATCTAAATAAAAACTCTTTCATCCACAACCATTCAAGCTCTGTGTCCCAGAGTACTTTACTTAAAGCAGGAAAGTATGTAAAATAGCATCTTATTTTCTGTTATTGTTTGTATTGAGGGAACTGATAGTTTGCTGTAAATACAGTTGTTGGCACATGTGTTAAATTTCTCAACTTTCTGCACAATACTCACCCCCAGCCAAAGCCCTCCATCATTGTCATTATGCAACAGGGGCTGAAAGCCACACCCCCATCAGAATCTTCTACTTGGGTACAATACACCAAACCGAGATTGAAGAAAATGTTAGCAGTAAGAGGACTGCTTTGATTAATGTGATAGTAAAATTATTTTAATATGTATTTTGTGCCTTTGTATACTATGCTCTCCCTTTTCAGAAATGTAAATAGGGGACTAGACAGTGGTGCGCTTAGTAGAGCACACAGATTCAAGATCCAGATTCCTATATATACACTCTTGTTTTATTTTTCTCTATCCAAATCATACAATATATGACATGAATGTATGTGAATACCTTGACCTGGGCCGCCTCCTTTCAACCTAAGAGGTAAGTGAGGTTCTACAAAGTAACACGAATCTACGAATCAATCAAAATAGTCTTACTGAACTCTTACCACATGTGTCAAGCATGTGCCAAATAGCCATCAGTTTTAATTTCTTTAATTATCTCCATAACCCTGTGAAACAGGCATAGTTTATATCCTGTTTTACAAATGGGGAAACTGAGAAGCAAATGACAAAAAGTAAATTGCAAGTGGCTGATGATGAGAGGCTGAGAGGTCTGATTCCAAGGTGCAGTCCCTAAACAAAATATGTCCTGCAGAATAAATTTGACCTTTACATATTGTTGGTCCTTCAGATGAGGTTATTTTCTGCTTCTGGAAAAAGAACTGCTTCTTTCCATTTTGGAAACCCACGAGCTATCTCCCTTAGTCAAGTATCTTCTCAGTTTTGAACTCTAGGTTCTTGATGGTCCACATTACCATACTTGCTTGGCTGCTACTGACAAACTGCTTTGCTTTATGACCTTTCAGTTATTTGTATTTCTTTGTTCTGTGTGTTTATCTGAACTTCTGATAACCAATATTTGGGTTTTTATCTTCAAATTACCCACTAGATTCCCATTAATATATACCAAATACTGAGTGACTTCATCAATACATCCATCCATCCATCCAGTCATCCATTCATCCTGTATGAAATAACTGCCTTCTATCTCCTTTTGTGACTTTATATCAGGAAGATATTTCTTGATCATTTTGTTGAGGGATTAATGATTTACAGTACAGTTGTTGATTTATAAGTACAAGTGTTCATCTCCCTGTGAGAGATGTCTACAGACCACTTAAGCATTTTCATACAGAAATCTTGACTGATAATAATCATTGTATATAGACATGAGGTCTTCAAGTCATGTGGTACTCACCATAGCTAACTATAGTATCTTTATTCCCCATTTGATATGAACTTAAGATCTTTTATACAGTAAGCATGTAAAAATGTTCACTAAGTCATAATTTAGAAGGGCAGGAAACTTGAAAAATCTAAGACTGTATATAAGTTAGGGTTTGACTAAGCCATCTTAGAATACATACACATACTACGAAATATTGTGCCACTGTTAAAAAATCCAAAATATCTATATGGGAAGTTTTAAATAGTTTTTAAATATATATATATTTATTCCCTTTTGTTGCTCTTGTTTTATTGTTGTAGTTTTTTTTTTATTCATGTCATTGTTGTTGGATAGGACAGAGAGAAATGGAGAGAGGAGGGGAAGACAGAAAGGGGGAAAGAAAGATAGACACCTGCAGACCTGCTTCACTACCTGTGAAGCGACTCCCCTGCAGGTGGGGAGACAGGCTCAATCAAGATCCTAACGCAGGTCCTTGTGCTTCGTGCCACCTGCGCTTAACCCTCTGCACTACCGCCCAACTCCCTGTGGAGAGTTTTAAATTCACACTGTTGAATTAAAGTAATAGAAGACAGAAGGAAACATACATATGAAGGGGGTCCAGGCGGTAGCGCAGCGGGTTAAACACACATGGTGTGATGCACAAGGACCGGCGTAGGCGTAAGGAAACATACATATGATTTGAAACAGATACATAGTACACACATTTTACTGGAATATGCAAATTGATGAAAATAGTATGAAATGATACTCACTAGTCAGATGCCTAAATGAGGTTAAGATAATGTTGTAAATCAACCCAATATGATTTAAATAGAAACATTGAACAGGAAGGGGAATTGCTATATTCCCATGATTGAGCCATGAGTCTTACTAGTATTATGTATTTATGACAATAACCTTATAAAATATAGCATTGGAGAGAAACAACAAAATTATGATTATCAAAAAGTAGAACAGAAACTAATGTGGTTGCTCAATAACATGATTGCCTTCAGAGAGACTCATTTCTGTCTACTTAATACATGAGTGTCTCCTAAAAGATACATATTAGTTTTGCAAGCTTAGATAGTCTTAGTGTGTTACATACTATGCTAAAGGCCAGTCAAAATTGTTGTTACATTGCTCTGTTAATCACATACTGATAGCCAGTTGAATTAAACCAAATGAACAAAAATTAGCCATTTCAGGTGATTTGTTGCTTTCTTTATCCTAGCAGATATTTTGTACCAACTTCTGGGCACATTTCAATCAAGGACATTCAGCTGTCTCTGAGTACTGCTGTAAATGATGCAGTGAGTTTCATGTCTATGATGAAAAGAATTAGCAAATGCAGTTTGAAGTGTGAAGGTTGTTAACTCATTGACACCACACACCCCCACCCTAGGTACATACAGATCATACAACTATGTGTAAGCAGAACTGAAGTATGATTTGATTGAATCATCATTAACAAATATTAAATAACTGCAACATTGTGGTGGTCTTATTACAACTAATATATGAACCCTAAACTTTGCCCCTGACAAATGAATATGTTTTAATGATATGAGAATTGGATCTGTAACTTGGGATCCTTATTTTGGCTTAAGTTCATCCCAACTTAAATTCTTTTTCACTGCAAAGCAAGTGTTTCTAGAACTGTCAAGTCTATTCTAGCCCTGAAATCATAGAATAATGGAAACAAAGGAATTTTAAATATGACAAAATCCCAGTGATATGCAAGAGTACTAAACAGTCAAACTGTCAGTGATCAAGTTGATTGGTTATGGTTGTCTTCTTGTGAATGTATGTTATGTGTGTTATACACATATAGACAAATTTCAGACAAGGGAAGATGAAGGGTAATGAGCAGGGAAAGGAGCAGGAAGTAATGACATTATCCATCAGAACAGGAGCCAGGTAGCAAAGGCCCAATGCATTAAGAATGTGTTATAGTCACATTCTCTGTGATGTTTTGGTTCACCTTAATTTTCGACTGTACTTTTCTTAACTGAGCACAGTGTACATCTCCACAAATGTGTAGGTACTACAGTTTATCATTATATGTCAATGCTATCCATCTCTCTGTATGCATAGTGCTATGTCTTGTCATCTGGCCATCCATTAGTCCTCCTGAACATACTCTTTTCAGTAATAACAAGTTGGTGTCAAGAAACCTTGTGGTAAGATCTTGATATATTTATCTTTTTAACTGGAGGGCTTCCTTTTGAAAATGAGTCAATGATGAAGGATTATCTTGTACTGAAAGGAGGGGAAAAAAAAGCAGAAAGGTAATGAATCTGGACTTTGATGTGTCATGCATCTTACACAGGGACATCCAAGAATTATGGGAGAGTGTTGGATATATGCCAGGAATCATGGTGGTGGGATGGTGGCCAGGTTGATGATGATGTATTGTCATTTAACTTTTGAGAAATCCTGTGAGGCTTGATATGGAGTCTGGCAATAGCAATTACAATTATTGTACTTCATTTTATTCACTTGGGCAAAATAATGTCATTCCATTTAAAACATACAAAATTACAAACTAATAATAAAGATCTCTTAATGGCCCTTAGAGTGAGGAGTTAACCTTGATGATAAAGTGATGTAAAGCTTAATAAACCTTTTTTCTGGCCAAGTCCCAGGGAGAATGAATTCTGCGTGATTCGGCTGGATAGAATCAATAATAACGGACTCCTGCCAGGTACCAGTTGAATATGAGTTAGGAGTACAGCACTCACTCAGGTGTAGAGAACCCCAAGCTTTCTCTGCAATGCTAGATACTGTTTTTGTTTTTGTTTTCTAATTAGCAAGTGACTCTCCTCTCAGAAGTAAGTGGTTGAACTCAGGTGTGCATTCGGCTATGCCCCACAACATAGGCAGCTCACTTATGAAACAATTAGCTGCTCACTGGCACTGAGTAATAAGTCTTAATACATATGCGAATATGGTCAATAGAAACTTTGGTGGCACAACAGGTGCATACATTAGAGCTGTAGTCAAAGGCTATTTTATGAAAGAATCTTGTGAATAGCTGCATTTTAGTGTCACCACTTACTGCGCCAAAGCAAATATCTCTAAAGAAAGAGGGGAATGGAGTGGATGGACAGAGTCTAGGGGTTCTGGTGCATGATAGTAGAAAAAATTTAATTTGGGGGAAGAGAGTGTCTTACAGGGACCTATCACAGGGAGATGATAAATTATACCCATGTGTCAACAACTGTACTATAAACCACTAGCCCCTCAATAAAATGACTAAAAATGAACACAGTAAATATCATATCATACATTATATACTAGGAAATTCATGTTGTGTAATTGTGAAGAAAAGGCATTTGGATAAAGAATCTATGCTTAAATGAATTCAGTTATTTCTTAGTATTATAGACACAGAAAATACAAAAAAAAAAAAACACTTTGCATTTAACTGCAGTAAACCAGAACTGAAGATGTAGACTGTGTAAGTAAAACTCTTGAGATTATGAAGATAAAATATCACATACACACACACACACACACACACACACACACACACACATATATATTCACAGTAAAATGTGTGCTCAGGAGTACATACTTTGTAAGAAAGTTGCTGGTCATATTGTTATTGGTGGTGGTAGAAATTAACATAGTGACAATTATCTACTTTATCAAAATGTACTGGCCTCATGCTACAGTACTTAAGACTGATGAAGTCCTTGGGTTAACTTAGCAGATATTTATTTACATGGTCACTTAAGGGCAAGAAAATATAATCTTATGATAAAATATAGCAAGTAATAAAAAATTTATAAAATAAAAATAAATATATTAAGAAGAAATTTATAATTCTCATATATCATTCTGTTTTCCAACACCCTCTCTTCTCACTTTTAAATTATTTTATTTGTTTATTGTACAGAGATAGCCAGAAATCAGGAGGGAAGGGAGAAATAGACAGGGAGAGAGACATAGAGACACCTGCAACACTGTTTCACCACTTGCAAAGATTTCCCTATCCAGGTGGGGACTGGGTGCTCAAACCCTGGACCTTGGTATTGTAAAGTGTGCTCAACCAAGTGTGCCACCACCTGGCCACCCAAGACCTTCTCTACCCACTCACTGTGTAAGCTGACAGACTAATTGACTGTTATACTGTCCGTTACTCCTTGTAAATAATATCACACTTATATTTCTTATATAAGTAACAACATGGATAAGATATAATGAAATCTAAGAGCCTGGATTTATGCTGAGAATTTAAAGATATTTCTAGGTCTGTAAGCTATTTGGGTAGCTCCAATTCAAATTAAAAAAACATACTTCTTATAAATACTTCACAATAATGTTATTGGTTTAGTGACAGTAGATATGCTTTCTTGATACAATTTTACAATGAGATCTGTAATATGTAATCAATCCATTACTATGTTTCTTTAAGACTTCTATTTATTTATTTACTTACTTACTTACTTACTTATTCCGTTTCGTTGCCCTTGTTTTTTTTTTTATTGTTGTAGTTATTGTTGATGTTGTCAATGTTGGATAGGACAGAGAGAAATGGAGAGAGGAGGGGAAGACAGAGGGGGAGAGAAAGATAGACACCTGCAGACCTGCTTCACCACCTGTGAAGTGACTCCCCTGTAGGTGGGAAAGCCTGGGGCTAGAACCCAGATCCTTATGCAGGTCATTGCATTTTTTCGCCATGTGCACTAAAGCTGCTGTGCTACCGCCCAGCTCCCTCTTTAAGACTTTTGTGCATTCAATGTGTAATGTTTCAGTGATAAAATATGAAAAAGAGGAATTAGGATATTCCTGACTAAATTTTCATTTATAGAAACCTCAAGATAGCTTTAACTGCTTTTTATTTATCTTATGCAGCCATTTATATTAATTACAGCAATTCATTTTAGCTAGCATATGTGAGAATAAATAAAAATGTGGAACTATACATAGTGAAGTTAAAAGTGATCATAAAGTTTTAAAATAAATTTTAATATGACTCCATTCAGTTGCATAGTATTCGGGCATTTTTACTTTTTCCTATTTAGTTCCTCAAATATTTCATTAGTTATTATTATTACTCCATCATCAGTGTGAATGCTATAACCCAAACAATTCTATGCAATAAAGAAAAGATAGATTCATTGTTATATAAATGTCTTAGAAATAATACTGAGTTTCAAATCACTTAAATAATAATAACTGAGTTAGATGGTTTGAGATTTTATTGACAGATAATATATGGCTCTCAATTAGTTGTGAGCAAATTGGTGCCTCTAGCAACACTCATTTTTACTAGGAGTTGTAGACCAGCTGCTTAACAAATTTAGTTGGGAATATTACCTAAGTGTCCTTTATGTCTGGAACAAAATAGAGTACTACAAATAATTTGAATTCTTACTTTCATCTTATTTGAATAGGAAATCAGAAATCACAGGAAATTTAATGTGCACAAAGACGCAGATTTTTTTTTTTTTTTGCTTAGTCCACTAATTAAATGAAATCTGCTATCATTTAGTTTATGTACAAGATAAAACTCTGGACTCAGAAAAAATTCAGTTATCAAGGTACTAGTTCTCACAAAGAATTGGAAGATTATGAGAGAATACATGAAGGAACTATACAGTAGAGCAAACGGGATACTATAAAGGAAATGATCCATAAACAATATGAAAACTTTACAGCTAGGAGCTAAGTTGAGACAGAGAAAAACAACTGGTCATTAATACAAAGTCATTGGTGAAGTTACTTATCAACAAAAGGTCAAGTTTGGCAAATCTTTCTAACATCAGTGTGCCTTTTTCCTTCTCTCTCTTTCTCTTTGTCTCTGTCTCTCTCTCTTTTTCCCTCTCTCTCCCTCTCTCTCCTCCTCTCTCCCTTTTTTCTCTCTTTGTCTTTTCCATCCATTAACAAGGGACCAGGAGAGTAAAATGCAAATAGCCTGGGGTCAGTGTTAGGAACATTGTAACCAAATTAATGACTAACTGATATGTTCATACATCAATTAATTGACATTTTATAGTATTAAAAGCAGTAGTATTCTAAAGTTTGCTACTTAACATCTTGGATATATTTCAGGAGGTGCATGTAGCAGAGATAGGGTAGAGTAATTATTGGTAGACAAAACCATACAAAAAAACTAAAAATTTGTTCATATAAAACATTTCTAGTTATTGAGTGTATCTGTTATAACAGGTATGAGGAAGAAATAGGTAGGTATGCATGGACTATGCTAGATAAGAAATTGTCTAGTATATTATGAAGAAAGATATATCCATATAACACATGGATATATTTTTATGTTGTTTTTTATTTCTTTATTGGGGATTTAATGTTTTACATTTGACAGTAAATATAATAGTTTGTACATGCATAATTTTCCCAGTTTTCCATATAACATCCCCAGTAGTTACTCTGTCATCCTTTTTTGGGCCTGTATTCTCCCCCCACCCACCCATCCCAGAGTCTTTTACTTGATGCTATACCCCTTTTCCAGTTCAGGTTCTACTTGTGTTTTCTCTTCTGATCTAGTTTTTCAACCTGCCTGAGAGTAAGATCATCCCATATTCATCCTTCTGTTTCTAACTTATTTCACTTAACATGATTTTTTCAAGCTCCATCCAAAATCAGTTGAAAATGATGAAGTCGCCGTTTTTAATAGCTGAGTAGTATTCTATTGTGTATATATACCACAACTTGCTCAGCCACTCATCTCTTGTTGGACACCTGGGTTGCTTCCAGGTTTTGGCTGTTACAAATAGTGCTGCTAAGAACATATGTGTACACAGATCTTTTTGGATGGGTGTGTTGGGTTCCTTAGGATATATCCCCAGGAGAAGAACTGCAGGATCATAGGGTAGGTCCATTTCTAGCCTTCTAAGAATTCTCCGGACTGTTCTCCATAGAGGTTGGACCAATTGACATTCCCACCAGCAGTGCAGGAGGGTTACTTTACCACACACCCTCTCCAGCATTTGCTGCTGTTACCTTTTCTGATGTATGACATTCTCACAAGAGTGAAGTGGTATCTCATTGTTGTCTTTATTTGCATTTCTCTGATAATCAAAGATTTGGAGTATTTTTTCATGTGTTTCTCAGCCTTTTGGATCTCTTCTGTAGTGAATATTCTGTCCATGTCCTCTCCCCATTTTTGGATGGGATTGTTTTCTTGTTGTTGATTTTGGCAAGCTCTTTATATATTTTGATTATTAAACTCTTGTCTGATTTATGGCATTTAAAGATCCTCTCCCATATTGTGAGGGGTCTCTTTGTTTGGGCAGTGATTTCTTTTGCTGTGCAGGAGCTTTTTAATTTGATGTAGTCCCATAGGTTTATACTTGCCTTAGTCTTCTTTATAATTGGATTAGTTTCATTGAAAATGTTTTAAAATATATGTGGAAAAGAGTTCTGCCAATATTTTCCTCTAAGTATCTGATAGTTTCTGGTCTAACATCCAAGTCCTTGATCCACTTGGAATTTACTTTTGTATTTGGTGATATATAGTGGCTCAGTTTCATTCTTCTGCATGTTTCAACCCATTTTTCCAACACCATTTGTTGAAGAGACTCTGCTTTCCCCATTTAATAGTTTGGGTACCTCTGTCAAAGACTAGATGTTCATAGATATGGGGGCTTACCTCAAGGCTCTCAATTCTAATCCACTGGTCAGTGTGTCTATTCATGTTCCAGTACCAAGCAGTTTTTATTACAATGGCCCTATAATACATTTGGAGATCTGGGAGTGTGATGCCTCCAATTCTGTTCCTTCTTCTCAAGATTGTTTTGGCAGTTCTAGGGCTTTTCTAGTTCCAGATAAACATTTGTAGCATTCTTTTCTATTCTCCTAAAAAATGTGGTTAGGGTCTTGATGGGGATAACATTAAATTTGTATATGGCTCTGGGTTGTATATTCATTTTGATGGTGTTTGTTAATTCTTCCAGCCCATGAACATGGAATGTCTTTCCACTTCTTTGTGTCTTTTTCTATTTCCTTGAGTAGTGACATAATTTTCAGTATACAAGTCTTTCACTTTTTTGGTTAGGTTTATTCCTAGATGTTTTACTGTTTTTGTTTCTATAGTAAAAGGAATTGATTTTTGCATTTCTTCTACTTCTAATTTAGTGTTTGCATAGAGGAATGCCACTGACTTTTCAAGGTTAATTTTGTAGCTTGACACCTTACTGTATTGCCTGATGATATCCAAAAGCTTCTAGCTGGATTCCTTAGGTTTTTCTATGTATACTATCATGTCATCTGCAAATAGGGAGAGTTTGACTTCTTCTCTTCCAATCTGTATCCCTTTAATTCCTTGCTCCTGCCTGATTGATATGGCAAGAACTAACAACAGTATGTTGAATAGAATGGCGATAGTGAGCAGCCCTGTCTAGTCCTTGACCTGAGGGGAAATGCTTCCAGTTTTTCACCATTGAGGGTGAGGTTGGCTGTAGGTTGGCTATATATAGACTCCACTATCTTCAAGAATTTTCCATCTATTTCCATTTTTGTAGTGTTTTGAACATAAAGGCACGCTGTATTTGTCAAAGGCTTTCTCTGCATCTATTGATATGACCATGTGGTTTTTGGTCTTGCTTTTATTGCTGTGGTAGATCATGTTGACTGATTTACGTATATTAAGCCAACCTTGCATCCCTGGGATAAACCCCACTTAGTTGTGATGAATAATCTTTTTAATATATTGTTGTATCCGGTTGGCTAAAACTTTGTTCAATATTTTCGCATCTATGTTCATCAGAGATATTGGTCTGTAGTTTCCTTTTTTGGTTGTGTACCTGTCTTCTTTTGGTATCAGGGTGATGTTGGCTTCATAGAAGCTGGAAGGGAGTATTCCAGTGTCTTCAATCTTCTGGAAGACTTTTAAAAGTAGAGGTATTAAAAACTTTGAAGGTTTTTGTAGAATTTATTTGTAAAATCATCTGGTCCAGGACTTTTATTCTTGGGAATGTTTCCGATTCAATTTTATTAGCTGTGATGGGCTTGTTCATAATATCTAGTTCCTGTTTACTTAATTTTGGAAGTTCGTAGGTATCTAGGAAATCGTCCATTTCTTAAAGGTTCTCTAGCTTGGTGGAATATAGTTGTTCATAGAAGCCTCCCATGATATGTTGAATTTCTGCAGTGTCTGTTGTGATAGCTCCTCTTTCATTTAAGATCCGATTAATTTGGGTCTTCCCCCCCCTTTTTTGTGAGTCTGGCTAGAGGATTGTTGATTTTGTTCCCTCTTTCGAAGAACTAACATTTATTTTTGTTGATATATGTATGGTTTTCTTATTTTCAATGTTATTTATTTCTGCCCTAACTTTAGTGATTTCTGTCCTTCTGGTTGCTTTAGGGTTCCTTTGTTCTTTTTCTTCTAGGTCTTTAAGATGTGCAATCAGGTTGTATATTCGTGCTTTTTCTTGTTTCCTAATGTGTGCTTGTATGATTATGAACTTCTCTCTTGGTACTGCCTTACTTAGTTGTGTCCCAAATATTTTGATAGCTAATGTCTTCATTTTCATGAACTCTCAAAACATTTTGATTTCTTCCTGTATTTCCTCTTTGACCCAGTAGTTGTTAAGTAGTGTACTGTTGAGCTTCAACATTTTGGAATTATTACTAATCATTTGTAGATTGTTAAGTGTTAGTTTAATTCCACTGTGGTCTGAGAAGATGCTTGCGATGATTTCAATGCTCTTGAATTTGCTGTTGCTGTCATTGTGGCCTAACATATGGTCTATCCTTGAGAATGACCCATGTGGACTTGAGTAAAATGTGTATTCCAGTTTCTTGGGGTGAATGACTCTGAAAATGTCCAATAGTTCTAGTTTATCTATTGCCTCATTTAGCTCCCTCATTTCTTATTGATTTCCTCTTGGATGATCTGCCAAGTTGAGAGAGTTGGGTATTGAAGTCCCCTAATATTACTATGTTGTTGTTAATATATTGCTGTAGCTCTTTCAGTAGTTTGATGTATTTAGATGGCTTCTCATTGGGTGCATAGATGTTAATAATTGTTAAGTCCTCTTGATTGACTGATCCTCTGAACATTAAGTAATGTACATCCCTATCTTTTTAAATTTTATATATTTTAAGGTATATCATGTCAGATATGAGAATAGCTGTTCCTGCCCTTTTTTTGTGGGCCATTGGTTTGTACGGTAGTTTTCCATCCTTTTATTTGAGTCTGTGTTTGTCTTGTGGGTTAGGTAGGTTTCCTATAGACAACATATTGTTGGGTTGTGTTTTTTAATACATCTTCCTACTCTTTGGCTTTCAATAGGTGAATTCAGGCCATTGACGTTTATTGATATCAAAGATTGAAGATATTTTAATGCCATTCTTATAGATTTTTAGAGTGTTCTGATATATGGCATATTTATGGTTGTCTGACTGTTTATAGGAGACCTTTCAGAATTTCTTTCAGGGCAGGCTTGGTGATAGTTGATTCTTTCAACTGTTGCTTGTCTGAGAAGGTTTGTATGCCTCCATCTAGTCTGAATGACAGTCTAGCAGGACACAGTAGTCTTGATTGAAAGTCTTTCTCATTGAGCACTAGATAGGTATCTTGCCATTCTCTTCTGGCCTGTAGTGTTTGTATGGAGAAGTCTGCTGCTAATCTTATGGGTTTTCCTCTGTAGGTGACTGTTTTTCTCTTACAACCATCATGATCCTTTCTTTATCCTTATTCCTTTCCATTCTAAATATGATGTGTTTTGTGTCTTTAAGTCTGTCTTAATTCTGTCTGGGAACCTCTGGGCTTCTTGAGCCTTTATGTCTTAATTTTGTCTAGACTAGAGAAGTTCTCAGCTATTATGTCCTGAAGAATGCTCTCTTCCCCTCCTTCTCTTTCTTCCTCTGGTAAGCCAGTAATGTGTATATTATTTCTTTTGAAGTTATCCCATATGTCTCTGTTATCATTTTCAGTATCTCTTAATCTCTTTTTGAGATCTCTTCTTTTTTAGTTGTCTCTAATTTGTCCTCGACCTTGCAGCCTCATTTATTCTTTTCCTTCTCCCCTCTACTGTTTTCTGGAGTTCATCTGTTTTGTTACCCTGTTCTATAACTGATAACATTTTCAGCTAGTTGTGTTCTTAGCTCCGCTATTCCAGCTTTCAACTCTCTAATAACCTTGAGATAATTAATGTTTTCTTCCATAGTTTCATTTGTTATTTTTGCATTTCTCATGACAGTGCTTTAAAACTCTTTACTCATTCCTGTGATTATTTCCTTAACTAGTGTTTGGATGTTGACTTCATTATTTTTGCTTCAACATTTGGGGGTCCCTAGTATTGTTGAACCATATTGAGGACAAGGTCCTGTAGAAGCCCACAAAAGGGTTCACTATGTTGTTCCTGATAGAGATGATCAATGACAGTGGAGAGAGGGATCTGTTAGAAGTCTAGGCCCATCATGTCTATGTGGTAATCCCAGGATTCCTGACTTGGGCCCTGGAAGATGGGGTGGCCTGGTGGTGACCAAAAGAGCCATCATTACAGTATGCCAGTCTCTTGCCCTTATCCAACTTTTGTAGTCCTTACTTTGTATGACAAGGTTAGCCTTGGAGTGAGTTGACAGTTTTTATGATCATTTGGAAGTTATAATACAGTCACAAAATATTACAAGTTACTATAATATTACAGTCATTTGCTAGAATTTCAGAAGAGATATTTTTAATTATATCTCAGTGGCATTCCATGCTATATGTTATCATTGAACATCCACAGAACACATTTTACCACCTCCCAAAGTATGAGTATTACAAAGAGTAATCATGGGTTGGGGAATGATTAAAGAGAGAGACCTATTAAAGAATAAAGCAAATGAATATTTGATATTGCAGAGAGATTCATTAGTATAACTTTAGAAAGTCATTGACTCTACACCATTCTGTGCATTTATCACAAAGTTATGGAAGAACAGAATCAGGTATAAGCTGTGTGGCTATTATAAAGGCACCTCTGTTATGATTGTCTTCTGTTGTCTTAGGGTCACTGAAAGCCACGTGTCTTCTCAGTTTTTGACAATTTAGAGCCTTCTACACCATCAGAGAACATTCAGTCCTTTTGCTTATTCCTTCTACATATCAAGTCTCTAGTTAAAATGGAGTAAAAGACAAGAGAAGTCCTGATCACAAGCTACAATGTCTCTTTTTCCTATGTGTTTTGTTCCCAAAATAGACTGACAGAAGAAAGTCACAATGATATTGGCCACCAAAATGCTAGAAATTTATACTGATTAGATATGTCAAAATAAATTAGAGCATATAAGTAATACCTTGATAAATACTGGAATATTGTGTCCTTTAAGTGGTTTGGTAAGTGAGCATGGAATGGTGATGTATTCCTAAAAAAAAAAAATTAATTTAAAAAAAAGTTAAGTTTTTGAAAACCAGCAGTATTATTTACCTAACTAGAGAATGATAATCATTTTCCTTTTGGGTTTTAGAAGTTTATAATAGGAATAAATCATTATTTTCAAATTGGCCTGTCAAAGATTTAAAATATCACTGAATATCTAGTGTTCTTACCAATTGCCCACTTTCTTTAAAGTCACTGTTCTTGGGGGCAGGGGAGTGGTGAATCTGGTTGAGTCCTCATCATCTTGCACAAGTACCTGAGTTCATCAGTCCCCACAAGTGGTGAATCAAAATCTCTGTCCCTCTCTGTCTCCTTCTCCCTTGTCAATGTTTCCCTGTCCTATCAAATAAAATTTTTAAAATGAAAAAAATATGGTAAGGTTATCCTGCATAAACTGAGCCTGAGCAATAACTCCCATGGCAATAAAAGTTAAAAAGTTAATAAGTGAATCTGACTTCATGTAAAGGCACTGTTTTTTCCTTAGGTCCTTCTAATTCCTGCAAAAATTCTCTAATATTTGTGAAAAAGGAATATTAGTCTTATTTGTGGAATATTTACTATAAATGACACCTATCTAAGTCCTTTATGTTTACCTGACTAATTTTCTTATAAACTTTATAGGATCAGACACTATTCACATTTACATTTACTGACATAAAACCCAATGTAGGAAAAGAATAAGTGCCTTTACCTGGGCCATGTGTATAAGGGGCTTTAAATCAAGATGCAGTTTCATTGTAACTTTAAATCAAGATGCAGTTTCATTGTAACTTCAGAGTGCTCACAACAACTACATATATTTTCTACTATATTTCAATGGCAGCAGAATTTTCTCGCCATACTCACCTTGGATACTTTCACAGAAATAAATATCACAGTGACAGGGAGTATTATTAAATCACTGCTCCCCGTAGTCTAATAAATTCTTTATTTCAGTATAGTCTACAGTCCCAAAGACTCAGATTCAGTGGGTTAAGGCCCAAATATTTGCATTCTACTGCATCATAGAAGCTGTTAGTACAGCAGACATATAAAGTTCACTTTGAGTACCACTGCAATCAAATGTATTTCTTCACCTCTCTTAAAACTACCTGGCCCTCAGTGTGAAGCAATAATGGCAGGGAATGTCCCATTCTACGAAGGGAGATTGGATAGCATACTCTGCCTATCACCTGAGGATGGAGGATGATGGGTCCTGAAATTGGCGCATCCTGGAATGTTCCTAGCCGTGACCACAGAATGTGAGCTCAGACCTGCAGGGATGCAGAGGTTACAGAGGCTGCTGTGCTGAATATGGGCCCCAGATCAGATCGATGGGGTTTAAAATATTTATATACTTTTCCTATATTTGGGAACTACTCTTTTCCCAGATCCAGCTTTCTGGTCCTTTTTCTAACTGTGACACCATGCCTGCAGACAATAGCTTAGGTCAGCTGCTTATTAGAAGTCTGGTGCAGGAAAAAACTAGTTGGGCCATGGGCCCCTTGGGAATGTACCTAAAATAGACTTTTTCTGAAATGGAGACCCAAATCTCCATCTGGAATATTCTTGTCTTTAGGATCATGATTAGTCAACAAATTGCTCTGCTTTCTATCTTAAGTCTTTTGCAGCCACCGGGTTCCAGATGCTACCGTGATGTCAACTGGACTCCCCAGGGTAGGTGACCCCACCAATGTGTACTGGATCCCTACCTCCCCAGATCCCTGCCCCACTAGGGAAGGAGAGAGAGACACAGGCTGGCAGTATGGATCAACCTGTTCAACCCATGTTCAGAGGGGAAGCAATTATAGAAGCCAGACCTTCCTCCTCCTGCACCCCATAGTGACCCTGGGTCCATGCTCCCAGAGGGTTAAAGAATAGGAAAGCTATCAGGGGAGGGAATGGGATATGGAGTTCTGGTGGCAGGAAGTGTGTGGAATTGTACCCCTCTTATCCTATAGTCTTGTCAGTGTTTCCATTTTATAAATAAAAACTTAAAACAAAAACAAAAACTCCGGAGTCCGGCGGTACACAGCAGGTTAAGCACACATGGTGCAAAGCGTTAATGGACCAACATGAAGATCTCGGTTCAAGCCCCTGGCTCCCCACCTGCAGGGGAATCGCTTCACAGCTGGTGAAGCAGGTCTGCAGGTGTCTCTCTTTCTCTCCCCCTCTCTGTCTTCCCCTCCTCTCTCCATTTCTCTCTGTCCTATATGACAACAATAACTACAACAATAAAACAACAAGGGCAACAAAAGGGAAGAAATAAGTAAAATAAATATTTTTTAAAAAAATCTCCAACTTCTTGCAAGTAGGAACTGGTGACTTGAAACTGTGTCCTTGCATGTGGTAATGGGTCCACTCTACTACACCTAGGAGTGCTTTACCCAATCCTTGCATTCAGTATTATTTGATAAAGCGTAAACTTATTCACTATTTGTAATCTATCTTAAATATCTGTCTTTGAGAACTCAAGACTATGACTGCCTTTCTAACCAGAGCCTGAGTGAGTGATAAAGATATAAAAACCAGATCTATATGGAAATTATGTCTGTTTGCTTCAATCCAGAAAGGTAATTTCTGGGAAAATTATACCTTTAGATAACTGAAATCAACAGAGATTTAGGTAGTGTTTCACAGGATGTTTAAATAATATTTTTTATGTCAATAATAAAAGAGAGACTAAATTTAATACAATTTTTATCCTAAAATGAATGAACTTCCTACTAAGCTTTGTATATTTTGTTGGATTAAGAGAAAACTTTGTCTTGAGTAATTGCGGATGATGTTATTTTTCTATTTTATATCTGAATTTTACCACACAAAACTCACCAGCAATTCTGGGTATGTAATAAAAATGTAAATGAGAAGGAATACAGTAAAGATTTTAGAGGGGCTAGCATTTTTCTATTTAATATTGTCTCTTCTTCCATAGCATTTTAACCCATTTCATTGACTTGTCCTAAAATATCTCCTAAAGGTAAAAGGTTAGCAATGAAGTAGTTAAAAGTGAAAAAAAGTCATTGCTATTATTTTTTACTGTCTCAAGCCTAAATAACACCCCCCCTTTGGAAAAAGACATTTTAATATGTCACGTTTCAGTTCCAGCTCAATAAACAACCATCTATTTACAATTTTAAAGCAATCTTCAGCCTAGTCAGGTAAGAATTATATCAAAAGAATAAAAACATTTTCATTTCCCATCACTGACAAAAAAGAAAAGAACATGAGTTATGAGTCTTGCTATGTTGTCTTAAGTTGATTACTATGGAATGATTAAAAAACTAGCTGTGCTGTCAGTGCAGAGGAGTACATTATAAGTGTAATAACAGCTTAGGGATACAATCCATCAATGCCGCACTGGAAGAAGAAAAAAAAAAGTTGATCTATTTCTTTGGTCATCATTTTCAGCATATTAGATGACAAATAATTGTACATTCATCAATAACAATAGATTAAACTTGAAATGATTTATTGCTATTACACTGCTGTTATGACGGAGTGCTGGGGTCAGTCAAGCATCAGCGGGGTCTGTATTTAATTTTCACGGGTCTCTTAGCAGAAATAATAGACAGAGAGGAAACCACCTGAAACAAGGTAGATCAAACTTGTTGACAAGTGATTTGTAGGTTGGTTCTTCATGAGTGGTGGAAGAAAGGCGATAGGACCTCTTTGGCAAGCTTGTTGAACCACTAAATCAAGCAGACCTTGCAGAAGCTCAAGCTAACACCCAGCCAGGCAACATATGGAAACCTAAAAGCTATGCAAGTATAAGCTTCATTTAATATTACCCAAAGGTAATGGGATACAGGGTACGCTCCTGAGCACACGCCAGACTGCTTAAATCATCTTCAAATTTCAGGTGGGCTAATGAGAATCTACTCCTCAGGAAGTAATTTAATTGTTCTTAACATTCACAGACTGTCAATAGTTTGGGTATAATCAGAAAAAAATTATATAATACACTCACCTTAATTATTTTATTATGGCTTTCTTCTCAAGCAAGGTGGGGATTATTCATATTCAATGTCTTTGAACATTTAAATTTCAATTGAACAAATGTTTATTAAGTACTCGTGAGACTCCTTGGCTTGTCCACATCATCAGGATTACCTACTGTTGCAAAAAGTCATGCTACTGAGTCCCATCTCTATGTAATTAATAAGAATATCTGGGCTTGAGGTAGGAATGTACATTCCTACATATGTCCTGAATGATTCTAATAACATTTATATTTTGAGAACAAATATACTGGATTCCAGACTTTGCACAAAATAGTAGTGTACCAGTGAGTTTCTGAAAAGCCTGCCTATCTTGGCATTTAGGTATATGGCAAGGTAAATTAATATTGTTTATTAGAAATACAGCAAATATGGAAACATTTTATCATTATCCTGGTCTTATGAACCATTTATTTTTTCTTTTTTCTTTCTTTTTTGTTTTGTGCCCCCAGGGTTATTGCTGGGGCTCAGGGCTTGCACTATGAATCCATGATTCCTAGAGGCTTTTTTTCCCCTTTTGTTGCCTTTGTTGTTTATCGTTGCTGTTGTTATATTTGATGTTAGTATTATTATTGTTAATGTTGTTCGATAGGACAGAGAGAAATCGAGAGAGGAGGGGAAAATAGAGGGGGAGAGAAAGATAAACACCTGCAAACTGGCTTCACAGTTTGTGAAGAGACCCCCCCCACACACACACACCCCTGCAGGTGGGGAGCCAGGGACTCAAACCAAAAACCTTACACCTGTCCTTGCACTTCATGCCAAGAGCGGTTAACTCACTTCACCACTGCTGGCACCCATGAACCATTTCTTTAAATAAAAAAAAAAAGGATTTTTCATGTGAAAAGTCATGTCACAATCCTTTTTTTTTTTTATGACTGGCATGTATTCTTTTTAAATTTGTTTAAATTTTCCCTTCTGTTGCCCTTGTTTTTTATTGTTGCTGTAGTTGTTGTTATTGTTGTTATTGATGTCATTGTTAGATAGGACAGAGAAATGGAGAGAGAAGGGGAAGACAGAGAGGGGGAGAGAAAGATAGATACCTGCAGACCTGCTTTACCACCTGTGAAACGACTCCCTTGCAGGTGGGGAATCGCGGGCTCCAACCGGGATCCTTATGCGGGTCCTTGCGCTTGGTGCCATGTGCGCTTAACCCGCTGCTTTACCGCCCGACTCCTCGGTATGTATCCATTTAAGGTTGTTTTAAAACTGTATTTTATTTGATAGAACAGAGAGAAAGCGAGAGAGAAAGGATAACAAGGGAGAGAGAGACATAGACACTTGCAGCACTGCTACGCCACCCACAAAGCTTCTGCAGGTGGGGGCCAGGGACTTTCACTTGGTTACTTGCACATTGTAACACATGTACTTAACCAGGTGTGCCATCCATCCCCAGTAACATGTATTTTTTTGCATGCTCCTCTTAGAAAATTCTATTTGCTCATTTATAAAATAATATTTCTGCATTGTGTGACTCAAAATGTGTTATTTATTTGTTTTATATTTATTGATTTTGGTCATCATGTTTTGCTTTACCATAATATTAAGTATCCAAATCATATTAACCAAAATTGTTTAATGAAAGCAGACAAACAATATAATTTATTCTGGAAAAGTGTTTACTAAGTTAAATTTAGAAGGTATCGTCTCCACTTACTAAACTTATTGTAAAGATAGGTGTCAATTTTAAAATAAAAACAAGTCATAAAAAAAGGGTGAACTTATTTTCTGAGGCATGTTTGCAACAGATTTTTCTTCAAAAATCTGGGGGAAGACTTGTTTACAAGCTATGTCTGACCAAACTCACATGTAGAATTTCTTGGTTTGTATAAAGTCAAAATAATATGATCTTACACATAATTATATAGACAAGTAACTGTATCTTCATAATGAATAAAAGAATGAAATAATACCTGTCTTATTACTGAAGAAGGACACCTTAGGTGAAGTATTGCCACTTCTAGGGGCTGGGTGGGGGAACATGGGGTTAAGAGCACATAGTATGAAGCCCAAGGACCAGAGCCAGGATCCCTGTGGAGCCCCCCAGCTCCCCATCTGCAAGGGGATCACTTCACAAGTGGTGAAGCACATCTCCAAGTGTCTATCTTCCTCTCTTCCTCTCTATCTCCCTCTCCTCTCTCAATTTCTCTCTATCCTATCCAATAAAAATGAAAAGAAAAAAAAATGGCCACCAGGAGCAGTGGATTCTTAGTGTAGGCACCAAGCCTCAGTGATAACCCCGGAGGGTAGGAAAAGAAGTCGCTACTGCTTACTTGCAGATTTGCAGAAAGTTCTTATCTCCTGGACAAGTGTGTGATCTGCCCAGAGTATTGTGTTAAAAAGCTACCCCAGGAATAGATCCATTGGAAGTGTTTTTTGTTTGTTTGTTTTTTCCCAGCAGATGAGTTAAGGAGAAAGGAGGAGGTTAATAGTGCTTAGTGGTTAAACTAATGTGAAGTTTTGTTTGTTTTTGTAGGTAATTAAGACTCGCAGCTACTATAAAAGTCTTAAATTTTTCCCCATAATATGGCACAAACCTGGAACTACCAGAATTAAGGAGTATGGGCAACCATATCAGCTAGAAATGCTAAATTAGTCGGAGTTGTTCCTCTGACATGCTCCTGAGAATTCGAACCCCTGGCCTTCTTGGCCTGCATTAAGTACTAGTTGAATAGGCTACTTGGGGGAAAATAGATGTTCTATGTAGAATGATAGTGGCAAGAACTGGAGGTGAAAGTTAATATTTCATGGGTATCTCTCAACACAGTTTTAAAAAATTTCAAGTCAGATCTGCATTTAGCAGGTAAAACAATATGTGCAGATGTCCTAGATATGCTTGCTGACGTTCGTCATCCCTGAAGTAATCATAAAGCTTATGGTTACAATTCTTGGAAATTAACCTACTCAGATTTTTAAGGTGCATTTGTTCCCTCTACATGGTTGTAGCAAAAAAAATGTGGGAAATCAAATACATGCCTGTGGTGTTTTTTTTTGTTTGTTTTTTTTTTACTATCAGTATCACTAGGGACATAAAGATGACTTACAGAGCAACACAAAGGACTTTGGAAGAGAGGGATGGAGGCTAAGGGCTTTGTGTATCCAGTACCTGATGGTGGAGTGAATCGGATTTTTAGTGACACCTATTAAGGGGTGGTAACAGACTATACCCATGTGTTGATAATCATCTGGCAAATTATTATTTCCCCAATAAAATGATATAAATTCTTCTTCTTCTAGCATTTGCCCTTCTTCCGTAGCCAGTCAACAGCGTCAGGTTGAGCCTGATGTAAAGTTTTGAGATATGATATGATATATGATATAAATAAATATGACTTACAGAAAAGAGTAATAAATACCAACAATAAAAATTAAATAAATAAGTAAAAATGACTTACAGAAGAGAGGAATAAAGACCAACAATGTTCCTATTGTGGCATGATGCTGTTTGAGAAGGCAAGGTATGAGCTCTCTGTTTTAGTTTGGTAAACATAATTTAGTCTGAGATGCTTGTACAAAGCTGAAAATATTTTAAATCATGTCACTGCATTCCCCAAATTAAGCCTTTGAAAAAAAAAGGGCATATTTAATCATCTTAGCTGTGAAGCTGACAATGTCAAACAAGAAATCTGCTTGTTGATGTTTTCAGTTGGTAGCAGTATTGCCATTCAGAGCAGTGTACTAACAATCCCAGATAGTATTAATTACTTCTTTCAGTTTAGGAAGGAAATGAGAAGTACTTAATAATCAATCTCAAGTTTATTAGGAACTAAATTCCGTTGAAGGTGAGAGGCAGTTTTGCAATAAGAATGCTAGAGGAGCACACCCAGTGGCCTAGAGTCCTGCTGAAATTAAAATCATTAGGAAACAATTAACATGTGTGGACTAGGCAAAGTAAATGACTAACTGGCTGGAGTTGGCTTTGAAATGTCCCACACCTGTCAATAGTTATCACCAGTAGCATAGTCTATATAGTTAAAAAAAAAACTTTAATTTTCTGTCCAGTCAAATCTAAGTGTATCACACTCAATTTTCCTTCCTTCGTAATCTAAATAATTTCCCACCTTGCTCATGATGAATGTCTTGCCAGTTCCTACTCAGTTCCTCCACTTTACACGACCTAATTAAAGAAAACACTCCATGATTGCCTATTTTTCCTCATGCATGACAACCTATTATTTTTTCTACCCCCTGATTAGGGCTTTATTACCCTTGGATTTAGATTGATTTGCTGAGCACTTTAATAAAACACTACTTAGTTTGATTTAAAGGACTACAGGTTTCCTTCATTCATACAATTATTCTTATAAACCATCTCACATTCTAAGTTAACTACAGTCACACCAAAAAGCAGTTTTAAATTGCGACTGAACAAGGTTATAAAATAAAGATCACAGGTGACGTTCCTGTTGAATATAGCAATGCAGGCTCCATTATAGGCAGTCACCACAGGACATATTGCAATATAATTTGTCAAGAGTGATAAATCTATTTCATCATATCTGTCAGGAGTGGCTCCTGTGTATTAAAAACCACTATAAAGTTTGCACAAGATAAACCAAAACTTTCATATTATTAAATAATAATACATTTATGATGACAAATTACATTTACTGCGTTATCTACAATGTGAGTCAAAATTAGATAGTTGGAGTTCAAATAGATGATGATGAATCTTGATTTCATATCTGGTGAATTTTTATTAAATAGATGAAATGTGCAACATTTACAAAGCTGTCTTTTATTTTGGCTTTTTTATTAGAAAATTGTGTCCAAATTGTTAGAAAAAATAAATGGGACACACATTCATATTAAATTACTCATTAATTGAATAAATTGCCCATATAAAAGACAGATAAATATTTAAGTATTAACTACAGAATACACTTTGCTTTGCAGAGTGTAAGCAGCCATAAATAAGAATAAATTTTAGTATTAAGAATCATAAATCCTACTTCATAGTAGTGTTAGTTCAGTAATAGCGGAGGAAGATAGCATAGTGAAACTCACTTAAGGAAATATTGACAGAAGGCTCAATTTCACATCATTTAGTCAAATATTCCATAATTTTTATCTATCTATCATCTATCTAAATATTTACTATATCCAAGGCCTGGAAGAAAAAGTTTTGCAGATTTTAAAGAATTTCAAAGGTTTCTAGATTTTTTTTGTTTGTTTTTGTTTTGTTTTGTTTTGTTTTTCCTCCTCCAGGTTTATTGCTGGGCTCGGTGCCTGCACCATGAATCCACCGCTCCTGGAGGCCATTTTTACCCCCCTTTTGTTGACCTTGTTGTAGCTTCGTTGTGGTTATTATTATTGCCCTTGTTGATGCAATTCGTTGTTGGATAGGACAGAGAGAAATGGAGAGAGGAGGGGAAGACAGAGAAGGGGAGAGAAAGATAGACACCTGCAGACCTGCTTCACCGCCTGTGAAGCGACTCCCCTGCAGTTGGGGAGCCGGGGGCTCGAACCGGGATCCTTATGCCGGTCCCTGCGCTTTGCGCCACATGCGCTTAACCCACTGCGCCACCGCCCGACCCCCAGGTTTCTAGATCTTATGTGTAATTATCTAGCACAGTTATGTATAAAAGGAAACCAATTGGGTTGTTTTATTTAAAAAATAACAACTATTGAATTTTAGGGTTCTTTACTGGGAGAATTCAATGAATGAAAATAAGATGTTTTGGGAGTCAGGCGGTAGCGCAGCGGGTTAAGCGCACGTGGCACAAAGCGCAAGGACTGGCTAAGGATACCGGTTCAAGGCCCCGGCTCCCTACCTACAGGGGCATCGCTTCACAGGTGGTGAAGCAGGTCTGTAGATGTCTATCTTTCTCTCCCTCTCTCTGTCTTCCCCTCCTCTCTCCATTTCTCTCTGTCCTATCCAACAACAAGGACAACAATAATAACTACAACAATAAAACAACTAGGGCAACAAAAGGGAATAAATAAATATTTTTTTAAAAAAGAAAGTAAGATGTTTTTGGTCAAATGTTAATTTCTTTGATGTTCAGCAACACACGCAGACATACACATCAGTATACGTCCCCACCTTCAATCATAATAACTTTATTCTCTGTATTTCCAAATGTGGACAGTTGTTAACAAACTTTCTCCCCCTAAAATCAGTCTACAGAGAATGATATGTCACAGACAGACTTAACAAGACTATACTGAGTTGACCTGGAAGAGGTGCCATCCTTTGAAGGCAGACAAATGTATAGATGATGGTAGTTAATAGCTGGAGAAATGATGGGACAATCAGGAAGATCTTCCTATTGATGTGCTGTCCACTATCTTCCATTATTGCTACCACATGTGGCTCAGGAACAGAGGAGAGACTATATGTTCTTAAACTCTGAGAATCTGCTGAGGAGGCGAAGGTACTGGTCTGTCCACAAGTATTCATCTCTGGGACAGGAAAGTATGTGTCTACAATTGGTAACTGAGGTCAGTAGAGCCAGTCTAGCCACATCCTACTCTCTCTACAAAGAACCAAGTCTCCTCTGCAGCACCTGCTATGAACATAGTTTAACTTTCTCCCCTACCCTCCCCTTTCCTGCCACAAATGTATACAGAAAGATTCCAATAGTATAGCGACAGCACCATCAGCAAATAAACAATAAAAAGCTAAACTAAATGTTCAAACATATTTGAAAAGTAATAGTCATCCTGTGTAGAAATAACATGGAATTTCATGAAGAAAATGAGTTCTTAGTAGAAATTCATGAAAAGTAGAACTGTAGGATTTAGCATAGAAAGATTTTTAAAAATCATCGTAGATACTCTAAAGTTAGAATCTCCAAACTTAACACTAAAGTTAGAAACTCAAAGTAGTCTTCACCAAAGACATAGTCAATCTGAAGGGGAAAATATTCCAAGCATAGATACAAGTTGTGAAAAAAATACTTTGAATGAAATCCAGACTAAATTATAAAGTTTAAGAAGTAGTTTCGAGCATGCATAGGGGAAAATATCACCATTAAAGTTTAAGAAGGTAATACTCTCTCAAATGGAAGAATAGGACAAAACAAGGTTTAGGGAAAAATTAAATTAAAATAAACCTCTAAAATAAAGATCAAACCCCATTATTAGAAAAACAAATATAAAGGGTAATGATAATTCCAGAAGAAGGAGAAAGAAGAGAGCAGAGAACATATTCAAGGAAGTAAAACTTTCCAACTCCAGAAGATGATCAGAAAATATTTATAGCTATTCAGGAAGCAGAGAAAACAACAAAATCCCCAAATCTAAAATAAACTACCTTAAAATACACCATCATTGTTGTATGCTTTACATTGGGTTGTTCTAGCTCTCCCCCTGCCAAGAAAATTGGATCAGTCCTGCTAGTTTCACGGGCCCGCTTGGCCCTGCCCCAAGGAACCCCGAGAAGGTTCCAGAGTTGAAGAGTTCGAGAGTGCTTGGCGCCGCTGCGGGGGGAAAGAGGCAGCAGAGTTCTGTTTGGTGATTAGTTTGGGTTAGTTTATGAATCGTTGTTCCTGAATAAAGAAATACAGCTTCCCTGCCCAGCCGTATGTCTCTGGTCATCTCTGTTACCCGCCCGTGAAGCTAGCCCGGCCAGCTGGAGCCTCTGAATTTTAACAGCACATCATAATAATATCATAATGAAAGATCAAGAAAAAAATATTGGCAGTGACTAAAGTAAAAAGCCACTATCAGACACTCATCAGATTTCTCCCCAAAACCATACAGGTTAGGAGAGAAAATTACAGTATATTCAAAAAGGTAAAAGAGTTCCAAAAAAGATCTGTCTATACCTATGTTCTATGCAGCACGTTTTGTAATAGACAAAACCTGGATGCAACCCAAGTGGCCAACAACAGATGAGTGGATGAGTAAGTAATGGTATATATGGAGAGGGAGACTGAGACTGACTCTGACTGGAATACTACTCAGCTATTAAAAGTGGTTAATTCTCCTTCTTCACCTCATCTTGGAAGGGACTTGAAGAAATCATGTTAAGTGAGATAAGTCAAAAAGAGGGATGAATTTGAGTGTTCCCACTCATAGTCAGAAGTTGAAAAATAAGAACAGAAGGGGAAAAAAACAAAGCAGAACTTGGACTGGAGTTGGTGTATTGCACAAAAGGAAAAGATTCTGAGGTGAGGGGAGGCTTCAGGTCTTGGAACATGATGACAGAAAAAGACCTAGAGAGGGTTAAATTGTTATGTGGAAAACTTAGTAATGTTACACAGGTACAAACTACTGTATTTTATGGTGGACTGTAAACCATTAATCCCCCAATAATGAAAAAAAAAAGTAATGCTAAAAGATAAGAATTACCACACATAAATACTTTCTCTTACAAAATGATCATTAAAATATTATAGAGTTCATTTTTTTTTACTGAGTGGTTTGGTTTTTATTATTGGGTTTTGTAGTTTGTTTATTCATTTTTTTATACCAGTCCTTTGTCAGATGTGTGATATGCAGATATCTTCTCCCAGTTTCTGGGATATCTTCTTTATCCTTATTATTCATGTACAAAGCTTTTTAATTTGATGTAGACCCACATATTTATTGTTTTTTATATCATTTTGTTGGCAGTGTGTGCTATTACACAAGCTTAAAGTCTGTGGTGTTGTCTCTATGCTTGATTGTAAAGGGGTTCAATTTTAATATTTTAGTTTGTCTATTTATTTAATGGGAGTGAGAGTGAAAGAGTGATGCTGGTGGCCAGCTGGCATGGTACTAGGTTCCTTGAAGTAGGAGGGGCATCAGCAGAATGAGGTGGGAGGCACATCAACTGCTTCAGGAGCAGGAGAGAGGTGCCTCCCCTCTGCTTTCTCTTCCTCAGAACTTTATTATTTATACATTTTTTCACCCTGATACAACATGCATCAGTTCATTATCTTTGCAGAATTCTTTGCACAACAGTTTACCATAAAGTTCATTTCTTTATTTTAGCAGTTAATAATATAAAATGTTATTATAACCTATTTTTCTTGAGCAAGCTTCTTGGAATATCATGAGTTTTCTGTAAAGCATCTATTGTTTCTAAAAGGTCAGTTTCTATGAAGCAGATTATCTTGTTTAGCTTGTCTTTGTTCCCTGGCAAGCACATACCTGGGGGGATCGGGCCTTGCTAGTTTCTATGTAAATGATAACTTATTAACCTCAACCTGCTTGCCTTTAATGTTAACCACATGACCAAGGTATTCATCATAGATGCCCGTATACAGAAGAGGGGGGTCAGTAGGTGGGGGTAATTGGTATGGGCCCTTACACTTCGGGGGAGACTACAATCTACCACCTATTCTATAAACTAGCCAAGGTGGCCCTTGTGCTGTGGGAAGAACCCAAGCTTCTTGTTCTCCTGTATCTATTTATCCAGTTTGGTTCTGTAGCAGTTAGAAATAAACAACTCTTCCTCTGTGAACTTTTTGATGAGTACATCAGCTTCTGCTTCTAGTCCATCTCTGGTCTTATTACACTCACTGCTGTAATTGTTATTTTTATGTACTTCCCCTGTAAGGTTCTTATGATTAAAGTAGCCAATAAGTCCCCAAATTATCAATGTGATCATAAGCAAAAAGTGTTGTATGCTTTACATTAGGTTGTTCTAGTTCTCCCCCGCCAAGAGAATTGGATCAGTTCTGCTAGTTTTGCAGGCCTGCTTGGCCCCACCCCTAGGAACCCTGAGAGGGTTCCTGAGTTGAAGAGTAAGAGAGAGTGCTTGCGCTGCCGGAAAGAGGCAGCACAGATCTGTTTGGTCATTAGTTTGGTTTAGTTTATGAATCGTTGTTCCTGAATAAAGAAATACAGCTTCCCTGCCCAGCCATTGTCTCCGCGTCTCTGTTACCTGCCCGTGAAGCTAGCCCAGCCAGCTAGAGAATCCGAATTTTAACAACAAATGGCGTCCACGTGGACCTGACCTGTGCATCTCTCAGATAAGTGAAGACAATTTGGCTACCTATGTACTATGGCCTTCTCTTCTGCTTGTGAAGAGATCTCCAAAGGCCTCTGCCCTTTCTTCATGAGACTGTTTCGCTGTTTCTGGAACATTTATCTCTGGACCACTCTGTGGTTTCCACTCGCTCGGGCGAACTCAGAACAGCCAGCGGGAGGAGCCAGCGGGCGGGAGGCGAGGCGCGGAGCTGCTCTTTCCACCTGGTTAAACAGCCAGCCAGCCGGCTGCGCCCAAACAACCCTGCGCACCACGCCTGCAGCCCCGCAGCCCGCAGGAGGCCGACGCCACCACACAGGAGCCCGATGCCAACACGCAGGAGCCCGATGCCAACACGCTGGAGCCCAATGCCAACACGCAGGAGCCTGATGCCACCACACAGGAGCCCAATGCCAGCACACAGGCCAGCCCACAGGAGCCAGCTCTCCACCGCGTGGCGCTGGGCACTGGATGCGTGATCCCTCCACGCTGCTCGGCCATTGCAAACAGGGCAGCAAACATGGCAGGGCCATGGGGCAGGGCCGTGGCGGCCTATCATGGCCGCCACCCCTGGGCACCTCAGCCCACGCCTTCTACAAGGCTGGCCTGCCCGCCCTCATGCTATGAATTCTGGAATGATCCCGGACCTCCCGGACCTCCCGGACCCCCGGGCTCCCTGCCGAAACTGGGCACACGAGATCTCCAGCTGCCGGTCCGGTCTGAAGGCAGACAAGCTGGAGTACACAGAGATTTGTGTAGAGATCGCAACCTGCAATTCCTAGAAGTGAAGCTGCCCAAGAGACCACCACTGGACAACGCACCCCCCCAACAACTAAGACAGTACAGATTTAAATTCATGTTTAAAATGACATGTCTTCGTAACAAAGGTTTCTCTCCTTGTGTATTAATGACCATGTTTATGTGTATTTTTAAAGTTTGGTGAACAGTAACTTTAAGGCTAAATTCTTACTAGTCAAAGTTAAATGAAAAAGGTTTTCAACGTAATTCTCAAAGATAAAATTAACTTACATTTAAAGTCTGAGGTAAAAATTAGTTAACAATCAATATATTTTAACTAAGTTGGTCTAAACAAAAGGTTAAATAGACTTGTTGATATGTAAAACTCTCCATTACCTTCTCTATTAGAAATGGTAGATCGCACAATGGCTATGCTAATTATTCTCATGCCTGAGGTTTCCTTTCCTGCACACACCTAGGGTGTGTCTCCATCTTGAATGGGTATAACAAAAGGTTAAAAGATGTTGTTGATATGTAAAAGTCTCAAATTCCTTCTCTATTAAAAATATGCTAATAACAAGTTTTGTTTCATAGTAAGTAAATTGCAGCCAGCTGCCTTTGGGACTCTAGGCCGTTCCCCACCCCCATGCAAATGCCTGTCGAGACAAGTACGCCCCCCAGAGGCAAGAAATGTTTTTTTTTAAGCTGATAAAGTTTTGCCCACAGAGGCAAAAAAGGCCCCCTCAGGCCTTCCCTTGGCAGCACACTGGTTCTTGTTACTTGCTTACATGTTTCTCCATGTTTGTGCCAGTTTCTTTTTTTAAAAATGCCTGTATGATATAGGTTTCTGTTCACCCCACACCCTTGATACTGTAGTCATTTAGTTAAAAAGAAGAGGGGGAATTGTTGTATGCTTTACATTGGGTTGTTCTAGTTCTCCCCCGCCAAGAAAATTGGATCAGTCCTGCTAGTTTCCCAGGCCTGCTTGGCCCCACCCCTAAGAGCCCCGAGAGGGCTTCCTGAGTTGAAGAGTAAGAGAGAGTGCTTGTGCCGCCGGAAAGAGGCAGCACAGTTCTGTTTGGTGATTAGTTTGGTTTAGTTTATGAATCGTTGTTCCTGAATAAAGAAATACAGCTTCCCTGCCCAGCCGTATGTCTCTGGTCGTCTCTGTTACTCGCCCGTGAAGCTAGCCCGGCCAGCAAGAGCATCTGAATTTTTAACAACACAAAAAGATGAGTAGCTTCAGTTTTGTCCAGGACTTCCTGCTTTGCAGGCAGCCTCAGTCTACCCGGACTTTATTAGACAGCAGACTTTACTTCACCGCCACCAGAGAGAGATATAGATCCCCCTACCATATGTATAACCGACTCTGGAATCTCATTCATGTAAATCCTGCACTCTAACTTCTAGGTCACATTTGCAACAACAATGTTTTCAATGTATAGCCTATGATACTGCATCGAGGAAAATTGTCGTGTCTTTAAACATCTTGAAAACCGATATTGACTTGACTTTCTTATGAGAGAGTATCCCATCAGGCATATGCTTCTAGTATAGGGAGGTTGTATCTACATTGAAGATTTACCCTGGCAAGTAATTTTTCTTCTCAATAACTTTTGTAATTTTTTCAGATTTCTTTATGTTTGCACTAATACACTTTGGTTCATTTTCACATTGTTTAATGAATAAGATTATTAAATTGTTTAAACTATCCTGGATTATCAATGAATCCAGCATCACAGTTGATATTAATATTATTAACGATGAAAACAGTCTTATTTCTTTACTTATGGTTATCATGAAACTAAGGAGTCTGTGCTTTTGTACCTAACTTACCCTTAGAGAAACACATTAGCCTTTAAAAAAGGAAATATATAAGAATGTTTTTCATAATAGCATTGCTTGATTACAATACATTGCTCTCGTTGTAATCTCTTGTGTAACTAAGTCAAAGTAAAGGAGCATTTTTGAACATTTTATTGTTTATCAAATTGAAAATATCACACACCCCAAGGTCCTCTTGAGACACAGAAATTATATGTTTGTGTTGTTATATATTTAAATTTAAGAGGGTTAAAAAATAGTATATAATCAATGCAACATTCATTTGGTTATCAATCAAGTAAAACACATCAAGAACTGAACATTACATAATTTCAACCCTAAAGAGCACAAATTGTGAATTGATTTAATATATTCAAAGCTAAGTACTCTAATGTGACTTGCAATTTGTTTCATAAAATTTCCTGTTCACTTTTCTTTAAAATCTAGCATCACTGCTTGTATTTGCTTAAATGATACATATGAAGATCTTGAGCATAAAACTAAATTATAAAACTAAATCATAAATCTGTTTAGTCTTGAAATCACACATATATATTTTAATAAAAATTACCTTTATGTGAATGTAGTGACCATTAAAATGATTATATAGTTAATAATTTTGTATTTGTGTGTATATTAGTAATTTCTTTTTTCTACTGGTGTTATTATTATTGAAAGGGTCCTTTCCACTTCTTGTATCACCATTATATGCATATTTTACTTTGTTTTTTGATAGAACTGAGAGAAAGAGATAGAGGAAGAGGAAAGAAAGGGAGGGAAGGAAGGAGAGAAAGACAGAGAGACAGAGAGAGAGAAACTGTGAAGCTACCTCCCTGTAAGTGGATACTGGGAGTTTTGATGCTGGGTAGTTATGCATGGTAATGTGTGCTATATTTGGTGGAACAACACTCAATCTGCACATTATTTTTATAGATATGTAGATTATAATTTAAGAGTCAGAAATGGTATAAAATTGTGCCATCCACTTTCCTAGAGCTCATGAAGGTGGAAGTTTGCCACTCCCAGGCCAATTTATTTTTTCAGAAAGAGCTTTAATAGATGGTAGAAGAAAAATAGACATAAAAGAAGGGGGGATACATATTGGTTATGCAAAAAGATACTCATGTGTGAGGTTTCGAGGCTCCTTGGTCCCAGGTTTTACCCCCTGCACCATCATAAGCCAGAGCTGAGCAGTACTCTGGTAAAAAAGAAAAAAAAATAGACATACAAACATACAAATGAGGCATTGGAGGTGGTTGTCCCACTGCTGTGACATTCCCATGTGGTATCAGGACTTAGCCCTGGATCAGTCTTAGGGCAATGCACAAGTCCTATTCTATGAGCTCTCTCTTCAACACTGTACTGTTTTTTTTAAACCCATGTATGTTTATTTTAGAGTATTTCAATTTTATCACTGGACAGTGACACACCTGGTTTAGTGCGCACATTATAGTGCATAAGGTTCAAGCCTACAGGGAGGAAGCTTCATGGGTGGGCAAATAGTGCTGCGGGTGTCTCTCTCTCCTCTCTCCCTTCCATTTCCCCCCGCCCTCTCGATTTCACTCTGTTTTTTTAAATTTATTTTTATTTCATTTATAAAAAGGAAACACTGACAAAACAATAGGATAAGAGGGGTACAAATCCATACAATTCCCATCACCAGAATTCCACATCCCACCCTCTCCCCTGATAGCTTTCCTATCCTTTAACCCTCTGGGAGCATGGACCCAAGGTCATTGTGGGATACAGAAGGTGGAAGGTCTGGCTTCTGTAATGGCTTTCCCGCTGAACATGGGCATTGACTGGTCGATCCATATTCCCAGCCTGCCTCTCTCTCTCCCTAGTGGGGCGGGGTTCTGGAGAATCGGAGCTCCAGGACACATTGGTGGGGGTGTCTTGTCCAGGGGAGTCTGGTTGGTATCATGCTAGCATCTGGAACCTGGTGGCTGAAAAGAGAGTTAACATACGAAGCCAAACAAATTGTTGACTAATCATGAACCTAAAGGCTGGAATAGTTCAGATGAAGAGTTGGGGTGGTCTCCGTTTTGTAAATAGCTAGTAGGCATATTTTAGTTATATTCCAAAGGGCCTGTGATTATACTTTTTCCCCCCTGAGCCTGAAATCTGATATGCAAGTGGATCTAAATTATTGTCTGAGGAGATGATGCCATGGCTGGAAAAAGGACCAGAAAGCTGGATCAGGGAAGAGAGTAGCTCCCAAATATGAGAAAGGGGTATAAATATTGTTGACTATAAACCCCATCAATTTGATGTGATCTGGGGCCCATATTCAGCTTAGGAGCCTATGTGACCTCTGCATCCCTATAGATCTGAGCTCACAGTCTGTGGTCATGAGGAGGAACGTTCCAAGCTGCACCAATATCTGGACCCATCTTCCTCAGGTGGGACATAGAGTATGTTGTCCAGTCTCCCTCTGGAGGATGGAACATTCACTACTGTTGTTGATCCAAGTTGAGGGCAAGGTCCTATGGGGGCCCAAAAAGGGGTCTATTATGTTGTTCCTGATAGAAATGACCAGTAAAAATGGAGAGAGGAATTTACTTGAGGTCTAGTCCTGTTTGGGAATCTCATGACTCCCTGCTGATGGGATGGTCTGATAGTGACTAAAGAGTCATCGTTAAAGTATGCCAGTCTCTTGCCCTTATTCAGCTTTTGCCCTCCTTGCTTTGAGAAGGTTAGCTTTGGAGTGAGTGAAGGAAGTATAATAGGAAGTAGGTGGGGAGGGTATCTAAGTCTAAGTAGACACTATTTCACTATTCATTTCATACTGACTCACTGCAGACTATTGTGCACTTTTGCTTTCAGGTATATATTTTGCCCTAATTTATGCATACATGTGAACATATGCCCTATTTCATGGGACCTGGTTTATACCTAGGTTTTGGGACTTTGTTAGAAAGTGAACCATCTGGAATGGAATTAGAGAATCCTATGAAAGGAAAGGTCTCACCTGCTTAATGAGGCACTGTCCAGTTTTTAATGCTTAATTTTTAACAATTTTATTTTATTTATTTATTTATTTAATTTATTTATTCCCTTTTGTTGCCCTTGTTGTTTTATTGTTGTTGTCGTTGTTGGATAGGACAGAGAGAAATGGAGAGAGGAGGGGAAGACAGAGAGGAGGAGAGAAAGCTAGACACCTACAGACCTGCTTCACTGCCTGTGAAGCGACTCCCCTGCAGGTGGGGAGCTGGGGTTCGAACCAGGATCCTTATGCTGGTCCTTGTGCTTTGTGCCATCTGTGCTTAACCCACTGTGCTACAGCCCGACTCCCTTTTTAACAATTTTGAATGAATCCATAACCTTAAGTCTCCAACTGTTTTAGGGGGGAGGTACCAGTAGGAGAAAACTTGATAGATTTTTAGATAATATATTTCAAAACTGGTATACTTCATTAAATTCCATGCCATACTTTTTTTTAAATTGCTGCTACCAGGGTTCTCACTGGATCTCAGTACCAATACTATGAATTCACCACTCCCTGAGGCCATTTTTTCCCATTTTCATCACTTTTTTGAAAACATTTTTTATTATCTTTATTTATTGAATAGAGACAGCCAGAAATTGAGAGGGAAAGGGGTGACAGAGAGGGAGAGAGACAGAGGGCAGCTACAACAAAGCTTCCCCACTTGTGAAGCACTTTCCCCTTGCAGGTGGGGACTAGAGGCTTGAACCTGGGTCCTTGTTCACTGTAATGTGTGCACTCCATCAGGTGTGCCACCACCCAGCCCCATCATCAGCACTTTTTATTTCTATTTGATAGGACAGAAAGAGATTGAAAGAGGAGTGAGAGATAGAGAGAAAAACACCTGCAGACCTGCTTCATCATTCGCGAAACATTTCATCTGCAGGTAGGGAGTAGGAAGGTGTTAAGGGTGGAGGGACTCAAACCCAAGTCCTTACTCATGGTAATGTGTGTACTGTGGGTATGCCACCAACCAGCCCTCATGTTTTTATTTTATATTCATGGCCTCATTAAGATATGTGCTGTTTTAAATTTGCATTGTAAAGGTAAATTTTTGTTCAGTTTTATTTGATATTTACATATAGGATTATGTTCTTTTCTCATCTTAGATAAAACTAGATAGTAAGTTTTTTTCCCTAGAGAATTGTCCAGAGTTTCCATGTGGAAATTGTAGATATGTATCTGACAAAATAGCTCATCTAGATAGTGTGTTGCTTTGCAATGTTTGTGACTCGAGTTCAAGTCCTGCATTGGGTCAAGCTCTGGCTCTGTAGTTTCTTTCATACTCTGCACCTTTGTCTCTTTCTCATCTGAAAATGTCATCCCAGTGGTGAAGCCTCAGTGATGACAAAAAAAAAAGTAGATTTGACAATCATTTGATTAATCTGATTAACTTAGGCAAATTAGAGTACCAGATGAATTTATTGACAATAACTAACTCCATGCACCTTAATTTAGAATAAACTATTATGAAGTTACATAAAATATAAAATGTTGCCATAATTTCCTGTATCATCTGTTTTTGTAAAATAAAGTTTATATTTTAAATTTTATCCACTTATGTGAAATATTGCTGTAAGTGAAGTATTAGGAACTGAGTTTTATTTTTCTTTGAAAGTTAACTTTGTCATCCATGATTTTAGGGAATAAGTTACATATAATATCAATGAATGATTAAAAATATTGTTGATGTCTTAAGAGCTTCATGGTGTAAGTAAATCATTCACATTCCTAAATTGAATATATTCATCTGGCAAGTAAAATTGGTATTTATTTATTTTTTTTATAATTTTTTAAGATATTTATTCCCTTTTGTTGCCTTTGTTTAGTTGTAGTTGCTATTGTTGTTGTTACTGATGTCTTTTTTGAGGGGGATAGGAGAGAGAGAGAGAGAAATGGAGAGAGGAGGGGACGACAGAGAGGGGGAGTGAAAGACAGACACTGCAGACCTGCTTCAGCACCTGTGAATCATTTCCTCTTCAGGTGGGGAGCCGGGGGCTTGAACCAGGATCATTACGCCCCGTGTGTGTGCTTAACCTGCTACGCTACTGCCTGACTCCCAATATTTGTTTTCTTAATGTAATATGCTTTCCAATATTTTTTTTAACATTTATTTATTTATTTATTTATTATTGGATAGCACTGAAAGAAATTGAAAAGAGAGGGGGAGATAGAGAGGGAGAAAGACAAAGAGACACCTAGCACTACCTCACCAGTTGTGAAGCTTTACTCCTGCAGGTGGGGACCAGGGGCTTGAACTCAGGTCCTTGTGCACTGTAATGTGTGCGCTTTACCAGGTGCACCACTGCTTGTCCTCAGACTAAGTTAACTAAGACTAAGTTAAATTGCTATTTTAAGTCACAATAACTGATAATTTTCTAATTCAGAGATCTCAGGACATTAGGAATCAGATTCTGAATGGTCAATCATATTTAGAACATTCATCGCAGAACTACCAAAAAACAAACACTAGAGGCTTGGTGGTGGAAAACTCGGTTGAGTCACATGTTATAATAGACAAGAACCTGCATTTGAGCCCCCAGACCCCATCTGTAGGGGGAAAGCTTTGTGAGAGGTGAAGCAGTGCTGCAGGGGTTTCTCTGTCTCTCTCCTCTTCTATCATCCCCGTCCCTCTGGATTTCTGGCTGTCTGTGTACAATAAATACATAAATTTGAAAAAGAAATAAAATTTGATTTAAAAAAATGTCAGGAGAAACATTTTAAAAGGACTTGCAGAGAGAGAGTTATTACCTAAGAGGAAATAAGAAAAATAACTGGAAGTCCAGCGGTGGTGCAGAGGGTTAAGTGCACGTGGCACAAAGCGCAAGGACCAGCATAGTGATCCCGGTTTGAGTCCCTGGCTCCCCACCTTCAGGGGAGTCGCTTCACAGGCAGTGAGCAGGTCTGCAGGTGTCTATCTTTCTCTCCCCCTCCCCCCGTCTTCCCCTCTTCTCTCCATTTCTCTCTGTCCTGTGCACCAACAATGACATCAATAACCACAACAATGTTAAAACAACGAGGGCAACAAAAGAGAAAATAAATAAATATAAAAATTTTTTAAAAAAGGAAAACAACTATAGATAATTTCTCAATAGATCTCAGGAAAACAAAATTTATTTTTAATGTAGTGAATAAAAATAATAATGAATTCAAACATTGTCATGTTATTGAAGCTTGACATGTGCAAAAAAAACCGAAATCAAAATATTTGTACACAAATTTTATCTTGAGAAAAAGAGAGGAAATAATAATAGTGGATTCCCATTTTTAACAAATATATCAATAATCTTAAATTGTATTAAATAAATTATAGATTGTTGTGAATCAATAATGGGATATACTAGATTGCTTACTTATATATGTAAATATATTATATTGATCCAGTAATATTCACTCAATGTATATTAGATGATGCAGTGAGGAGATAGATACTGGTTAAAAGTAAAACTTGCAGTTTAGAAAAGGAGTTATTGGGAGTCAGGCGGTAGCTCAGCAGGTTAAGCACATGTAGTGCAAAGCACAAAGATCGGCATTAGGATCCCAGTTCAAGCCCCCGGTTCCCCACCTGCAGGGAAATTGCTTCACAGGCAATGAAGCAGGTCTGCAGGGGTTTTTCTTACCCCCTCTTTGTCTTCCCCTCCTCTCTCCATTTCTCTCTGTCCTATCCAGCAAGGACGACATCAATAACAATAATAACTGCAACAATAAAACAAGGGTAACAAAAGGAAATACATATTAAAAAAATAAAAGGAAGTTATTTCAGTCATTGTATGGACTCCATGAAGTCTATTGGTAGTTAAGTATTGTTGGCTTAATACAAAAACAAAAAATGAGAGTTGTTCTGAGACTATTTTCTAAATGGTATTTCTGCAACAATAGCAATGGTAGTTATTTGGCAGAAAGAAAATGCTAACCAACTTTATTTAGAAATACCTTTCAATGTGCCTTTGTATTAGATTATCACATTGTACAATATGCAATATTCTGTTACTTATATCTCAATAAATCAGTAATAATATTAAATGCATAAAACATGCTTATGTATATTTTTATCAGAAATGTGAGGGATGAGAAATCTAGGAGGGTAATAATAAGAAACAGAAATGGTCCTGTTTCATGGTGAAATCAATATTTTGGATTTAGAAATCCTACATATATTTTATATACATGAAAAGATGAACTTATACTCTTCATAATATCTACTAATACTCACTTAATTTTTACTGTCTATAAAGTAGCATGTTAGAGGGAGTTGGGCGGTAGCGCAGCAGGTTAAGGGCACATGGCGCAAAGCGCAAGGACCACATAAGAATCCCAGTTCGAGCCCAACAGTAAATAGTTCGTACATGTGTAACATTTCTCAATTTTCTACATAACAGTTCAACCCCTACTAGGTCCTCCTCTACCATCATCTTCCAGGATCTGAACCCTACCCCTATCCCCAGAGTCTTTTACTTCGGTGCAATACCAATGAAATGATTTTTATTCATGAGCTTCATGTAGAAACTCAAAATAGTCTGAGGTGCGAAGATGATAATCTTGAGGCACTCTGATGAAATGTTATCTCCTTCTGGAAGGGACTCAATCCGACATCACAGATCTGTATTGATATATCTTTATATTTGATGTCATATTATCATCACTCATTGCTCATGACTCTTTTTTTCTTTATGAAATCATTGAACTATTTGACTTCTAAGGGTGGTATGTTGTGCTTTGAAATGAAAAATGATGAAAGATGAAAATCTTTTATAGTGGTTTGCTGAAACTGATTTCTAGTTCTTGTTTTTAACCAGATCACTGTTCAGCTCTGTCTTATGGTGGTGCAGGGAATTGAACTTGGGACTTTAGAGCCTCAGGTATGAGAGTCTGTTTACATAACCATTATGCTATCTACCCTCCGTGATTTCTAGTTCTCTTTGATGAATATTTCACTGGAATGTTTAAAGACAGATATCTTTTATGAGTAGAAAATTAAAGTCATATTTAGTTGTTTTCAGATATGATACATACCCTGTACTTCCAATCATGGATCAACTGAGTGAATCTTCTGTGAATACCTTATGTCCTTGTATCTAAATTTAAAAAAAATCAAATTATTAGACCTTAATTAATCCATTGAAAGTATTCAGATTGTAGCTGGGGAAAACTTAGTATGTTAATAACAGAGGCATGATGAAAAGCCAACTCCTAGATTTGTTATTTTCACAAATGAGCAAAAGCAATCTGATAAATACAATATTAGCCAGAGTGTCACAAAATTAAAAGTAGTGCCATTGGTAATTTTATTTAAATGATTTTCCATGTCTCTAAACATACTGAATTTGTATATTATTTAATATAAATTGATTCCCAATTTCATCTGTTTCCTTGAAAAATATAAATCAGTTTTAGCTGTGTGTGTGTGTGTGTGTGTGTGTGTGTGTGTGTGTGTGTGTGTGTGTGTAGATAGGATTATTGATAGTTCTTTAAATGCTTCCTATCATATCTCTGTTACACTCTTTAGGTCTTTAGGATAAGTGACATAACTGTTGGCACTTCTACTTGTACTAATCCTGGTCTAAGTTCCTGCTCTCTCTCTTTTGGGGTGTCCTCTGGTCTCTTGTATCCTTTGAATGGTTATTCTTTTGTTTTCTTAACATTTATGGAAAGCTTTTGTGCTATTACAAGCATTCCCTCAGAAATTTTATCTTTCTCTATTTACTTAACACCTGTTCCTAGGTTTTTGTCTTGCTTAGCTACTAAAGAGGGGTGGAGGGAGAGGGTTCTCTGTTTTCCAATTCTGGTTAGAGCAGATCTGTCCCTTGGCTGTGTCTCTGGTGAATGGGGCCAAAGGTCACACTAATTAAGAAGGTAAGAAGCTCAGGGATGCACAGTGAGGCTTCAGTGTAGTCAGAAAACATGTCTTGAAGGCCAGGAGGAGACAGAAGATTTTGGAGAGGTAAGAGCTAATAACTGGAGCTTGTCCTTTGTTGGGCCTCTGTCAGAATGGCTGGTACTATGTCCTATATGTTGATCAGAAGTAAGAGATCAAAGGTAACCCTTTGCTCTCTTAGCTTCCCTGTGAAGAATTGTGATCTCACAATGTTTAGATTTTCTTTAAGTCAAAGAGTGATGTGTCCTGTGGATGAGTCAGGAAAGGGCTACATTAGGGATGAAGAGTTAGGTCTCAGAGTTTTGCCTACCTTAATATACCTATTCATCCTCCTATTGGTCAGTGAACCCTGGTCATTGGGTATAGTAACATGTGTTCTCACCTAGGTCTATGACCATGAGCAGGCCCCTACTTGATTATTTTCACTGTTATAGTAAATTTACTGGATTTCTCCTTTTTCTACATTGCTGTTAGCTAGAGGAATGCCACTGGTATTTGTAAATTAATTTGTATCCGGGAGTTTACTATATTGCTTAACATTTTCTATTTGTTTTCTGCTGGATTCTTTTGAATTTTCTATGTATACTATTATACCATCTAAAAATAGTGACAGTTTTACTCCTTATTTTAATTTTTGTTTTTGGCCTCCAGGGTTATTGCTGGGGCAGTGCCAGCACTACAAATCCACTGCTCCAGAAGGTCATTTCTCCTATTTTGTTGCCCTTGTTGTTATTATTGTTGCCATTGCTTTTGTTGTTGTTGGATAGGGCAGAGATAAATTGAGAGGGGTGGAAGACAGAGAGGTGGAGAGAAAGACGCCTGCAGACCTGCTTTACCACCCATGAAGCGACCACCCTGCAGGTGGGGAGTTGGGGGCTTGAACTGTGATCCTTAATGCTAGTTCTTGAGCTGGTCCTTCACTCGTCATGCCATGTACGCTTAACTCACTGCACTTCTGCCCAGCCCCCAACAGTTTTATTCTTCTCTTCCTATGTTTCCATTTATGTTCGTTCTCTTGCTTACTTACTATGGCTAGGATTTCCAAGATTGTGTTGAGTTTGTATTACTTTTGAAGATCAGTTACTTTTGCTGAGTTTTGTACATGGAGATGGAGAAAAAGACTAACTTATTTTATTTATTGGCTGGTTTATTGTGTGATTGGTTCACATATTTAATTTGAGTTTTGTACTTCATTAACATATTTTTTTACTTTATCTTCCACTTTTGAATTTATTATTTTAAAATGTTATTTAATTTTAATGCTTTAATCGGGAAAATGATTTATAAGACAGTTGCAATCACATGAGTATATATTTTTTGTTTGTTTCCTGTGAAAGATGACTTCACACCACCTCCATCAGTCTTCTTTCATCATTATTCCCTTGATCCTCCATCGGTTCTCAATTTCCTGCTGTCTCACCACTTTAGAGCCCTTGGCTCTGCTACCATATACCATACAAGTCTAAAGTTTCTGTGTTTTCTATCTCTCTCTCTCTCTCTCTCTCTCGACTTTTCTCTCTTGGTGACTCTAGAGCATAGATAGTATGCCTATATGCAGTCAAATCTCTCTCTCTCTCTTCCTCTCTCTCTCTTTCACCCTTTCACTCTGTCTCTGTCTTTCTAGCTGAAAAAATTGGTTCAATGTGGAGAAGTCCTGATGCTGACAAAAAAATGCCATCAGCCTAGAGCTATCTGCACTGTCAATCCTTCATTGGTCAAGTATTAAGCCAAGACTTATGTATATACCATCACGTTATAGACAGTAATGCCATAATAATTCCACAAATATTTTAATTTAATCTGATATGATACTGTATGTCTTTTACAGTTAATGCCAACTCAATAAATAAAGCATAAGTGATGAGAGAACTTCTATAAAGGGGATCAACATTTTTAAAAAGAAACACCATCCGATACTGCTTTTATTTGATTTTTTACAGTGCAGTGTAGTTGGGGGGGGGGGGGCTCAGTGAGTGGCATGCACTCATCCATTTAAAATCAGTGCTATAGTTCCTAGGCTAAAAAAGTTACAGCTGCACTCTTCATTACTTTGGAAGTGTCACATTTCCTAGTATGACAAGATGTATTACTGTTGGTGCTGGGGGGGGGGGGTTTCCTACAGATGTGGAGAATTCTCTCTCCAAGTTTTTGATTTGATTTGCTCCCCTTCTGCTTCTTTGTATTTTAGCGACCAACCTCGGGATAATGGGATTACTTTATGCCTTCCACACTGGGCTCCGGATGAGTGCACAGAGGCCAGTGACAAAAGAAATAAGATAGCTGTAAAAATACAGACATTAGAAGTTGAAAAAAGGTGTACCCAATAACTTGTCCTTAAATTTAAAGGCAACTAAATGAGGAACTTCTGGCCAATTTATCTTGCTGTTTACCGATAACAAGTCACTTTGTTTTTATGTGCTCAGTCTAGTATTCCATAATTTATTTGAAAGAAGATGAGAAATAATATAGATAAATGATGAAGTGTCAGGGTCTGACGCTCTTAAATGAAGCTATTATGGTCAAAGAGAAAACGTAAAACCTGCGGCTCATTATGAGAGTGTTCTACTTGTCAGTTAAGTGAAAAGGCCTGGAATGATTTCCAGTTTATTTGTCATTGCGGTTATTAAAGCTGTCTTTTTGGTGCCATGAAAATGAATTGAAGACTTTATTCGAAGTAAATTTGTACTAAAGCTTTCAGATGTATCTTATGAGAGCTCACTGAGGCAGGGAAGCAGCTTAAAAGCTAAAATATTATATGGAGACAACGAAGTCTTTGAAACCACACCAGAATGTATAAAGTGCCAATAATAAAGTGTTTTCTTGACTAATGGACACACTCTTTGACTGATATGATGGATTGAGACGTAAGAGAGTGCCCAACTTACTAATTATTTGAAAAAAAAAATAGTCCTTTTCCTATAAGGAACTAGTTGCATATTTGAGTTGTAGTTTCTTGAGACTATCTTTCTTAAGACAGAACTCCAAAAGCAGCATAGTAATACATCAGATTAAATAATATAGATTTAGTAAAATGTAGTGAAATTTAACAACAGATGCATTATTAGAAATAGGAAAGGTTTTTCCTATTCATTAGCAAAACTGCAACAACATAACAAAAGCAAGCTCATATAAAACTTAGAAGGTAAAATGTGCAGAAAGTCTGAGCTGCATAATCTATTTTCTAATTGAATTCTTGGATTGCAAAAGACTTTATCTAGTTAGCAGGAAGTGACTTAGTGATATTTTTTTATCTCACATGACTATTTTTAATATATATCCTTGCTAATATATCAAAATAATTTACATTTTTGGCTTATGTTAGAAAGTGATAAAATCAGAATAGTAAAATTATTTCCAGGGAATATTTTTTAAAGCACAGGAAAAAGATTGTCATTTTGTTGTTGTTTTAATCACAGCACCAAAAGGCAGATTTGGTTTTTATGATACTCAGGTAGTTAAGAATATTGTTTTTGCATTGCTCACCTATGTTTCCTGGTAATTTAGAAGAGGTGATTAATAGGAATCAAGAAAGGAAAATAGAAAGAAAGAACCTCTCACAAAATCAGTTTTTCATCCCAGTAAAGGAAATAGTTAGAATCATTAAATGAAATGTTCTATTTCCAGTCCTAGAAATCTTCCAACCATGTCTTTGACTCTTTATTGTGGCTATTACAAATGTTTTGACACATCTTCAGGGTCAGTTTAAAAACAAAATGGATTCTGCATCCCCCTCAGAAGTAATCTTTCAGTGTTTCCGTCAAATTTTATAGCCATTTCCAGTGATATTGTCGAAGTAAATGATCTACCAGGTTCTTTATTATATGCCATATTTTCAGGCATTTGAATGTGCAACACAACCATTCTTTGAAATAAAACTTGACATTGTATTTGAAATACTTAATTTTTTATAACTTTTATATGCTGATGACTACACATTTCAGGGATTTAAAAATAAATGTTTTATAAACTTAAACCTGTGATGTGACCATGGGGGAAAGACCCACCGAAGTAATTATTGACTAAAAGTGCAAGTACAAAATTTAGATTATACTTACAATTATTCAGATTCATACTGTTCTTGTGTGTTTAATAACATTTCAAACTCAGTAAGTCATAATATTCTGTTAACTTGGAAGTTATTGGGCTATCTTGTTGACTAAGAAGTTATTTGGCTATCTTGTTGACTAAGAAGTTAACTTGACTAAAAACAATGATGATAAATGTATTTTTTGCATTTAGAGCCACATTTTTGTGGGTATTTGTATTATATAAGGCCTATAAATTTTTGTGCTAATCCAAGTTTTTGGTTCTTGTGTATTGATACTTCTCTTTGAATTAAAATATATTTTATCTTGAACCAACAAAGTAACTCACTTGGATAATGTGCTATGTGCTGCTTAATCATGTATGTGAACTAGATTTTGAACCCACTCCCCAGAATACTGAAGAAAGCTAGGGTGTTGTGATGATGGCCTTTTTCACTCTGCCTCTTTGCTTCTCTGTCTAAAAAAGAAGAAAAAAAAGAAAGAAATGAGGGAAGGGAGAAATGAAGGAAGAATATTAAAGCATTTGAATTACAAATATGTTTCTCATTTTATTGAACTTGGAGGAACAAATCAAAATTGTAAAACACAATACATATATTGATCTTATCTGTATCATATGTATATATATGCGTGTGTGTAAACATACATATAAACTCACACATACATATGTTAAATTAAGTTTAGTTAAAATTTGGCATTGAAATTAAGAAACATCTAATTCAGTCTAAAGTTCATAAATAAGGAAGGATTCCTAATGAAAATATTTCTGACCTTGAATAATGAAAAGACAAAAAAAAAGAAATGAAGCAGTAGTACTAGGTCAGAAACTACCCTATGGAGCTAAGGAGACAGCATAATGGCTATAATGGTTATATGAAAGAGTTTCATGCCTGAGGCTATGAGGCCTCAGGTTCAATCCTTAGCACCATCCTAAACCAGAGTTGAACAGAGCTCTGGTATTTATATCACTCTGTCTATCTCTCATTTAAATAAGTAACATGTTTAAAAAGTGGGGAAAGGTCCTGTTTCTGGTTATATAATCTTCACCAATGCAATGGGCTAATTCTTTGCTTGCCATGACACCACTAATTCTTCAGAGGAAAATGCCTTTAGATAAACCACTGAAAATTATAAAGTTGATGTAGAATAGAAGCCAAATTAACAATGAGGCATTGAAAATGTGTTAAATTAGGCACTAGAGGTTAGACCTGTTTTACTTAACTCTAAATTAAATTCCCATAGATTAAAATCATATTCATACCCCTGGTTTATCCTATAAATTATGCTTTCCAAGTCCACATGGTAAATTGATAACATGTATTTATTATATACTTATAAGACAAAATGATGAAAGGATTTTGAAATGTACATATTTTATATAGAAATTAATAGTATCTTTAAATGAAAGAAAATACTCTAGCTACTGATTTTAAATTTATAGGTCTCCAGTTTCTCTAAAAAAAGTATAGTCTAACAAATCATTTCTAAAACAATCTATCATTCTGATGATAGGATAATCCTTACTAAAGTTCCAGTCTCCAGGCGAGATTGTTTCCTATAATACATAAGTTATTAGTGAGTAAAAATGCATTGACTATATTTGAGTATTATTTTCAGAAAAGTGAATTTATGCATTTGAAAGGCAAGTATTAAACTGATAATATTTCATGATTCTATTTTTTTAATATTTACTTATTCCCTTGGTTGCCCTTATTGTAGTTATTATTATTGTTGTTACTGATGTTGTTGTTGTTGGATAGGACAGAGAGAAATGGAGAGAGGAGGGGAGGACAGATAGGGGAAGAGAATGATAGATACTTGCAGACCAGCTTCACCGCCTGTGAAGCGGCTCCCCTGCAGGTAGGGAGCTGGGGCTCGAACCAGGATCCTTATGCCAGTCCTTGCATTTTGCGCCATGTGCACTTAACCTGCTGCGCTACTGCCCGACTCCCTCATAATTCTGTTTACCCCATTAATTCATGAGTAAATCAGTAAAATTAAAGCAGTTCAAAGAGCATTCAATGAGGTAGTAATTTTTAAAATAAATCTCAAGGTGAGATTTTGTGATTAGTGCCTTACAGAATAATATGTTGTAATCTTTGGCGTCATCTTTTCTTTTGGAGAGAAACTACTTGCATCTCTACTTTAGACAAAAAAATCTATTAGTAATCCTCTTATGTTACAGAGTTGTACAACTAACAAGTAAATGCAACATCAGACAAAGAGTGCACAGTAATCTGCAACCTGTTTTCAAATCTTGGAGATATTGTGTTCTTTTACTTCCAAGTTATTACTCTAAAGTCATTATACTAGCTCATGAACGCCTTGTTACTATACTCTCTGAGCCATTTCCGTGTTATACCAAAGCAGTCTATACTCTTAGCTTTCTTATTAGATCAACAACTTACAGGAGTTTATTTCCTTATTCTTTTTATTGGATGGATTAATGTTTTACAGGAAGCACAGCTGTTGATACATGTGTATACTTTTTAGTTTTCTGCAATACACTCTTTTCCCCAGCTTAGGGCCCCTTCACCTACATGTACCAGGACCTGAAAGCCCCTTGCCCCCTCTTCCCCACCCCAGGCCCCACTACCATTCCCTTAGAGTCCTTTACTTTGATACAATACACCAAACCCAGTCCAAGTTCTCCTTTGTGTTTCCCTTTTATGTTCATATTTCTTATTATCTGTCCACCAGTGAGATCATCCTATAGTCAGCCTTCTCTTTCTGGCTTATCTAAATATGATTCTTTCAAGCTCCATCCAAGATGAGGTGACAGAGGTGAATTCAATGATATTTTACTTAGCATTTTTATTTTTTCTTAGTGAATTTTCTAAATATGACCTAATGACATTAATTTTTGTTCAAAGGAATGCTTCAACTTACATCTTAGTGATACATATTTGAAAGAGATGGATCATAAGAGAGCAAGAATTCCTCCTATAGGGTTATGGAAACAGTATGCTAGCTATGCAAAAGACTTTCATGCCTATAGTGGGCCCCAGGTTTAATCCCCAGCTCCACAATAAGCAATACTCTGGACTTCCTCTCAGTGTGTTTCTCTATGTATTGTACTCACTTCTTCTTCTAGCGTTTGCCCTTCTTCCGTAGCCAGTCAACAGCGTCAGGTTGAGCTTGATGTAAAGTTTCGAGACCTCCTTTGAATCTGGAGAGGTGGCAGTCGTTGACTATGTGGGTCATAGTCTGTCTGGAGCCGCAGGGGCAGTTCGGGTCGTCTCTGGCTCCCCAGCAATGGAACATAGCGGTGCACCGGCCATGGCCTGTTCGATAGCGATTGAGGAGGGCCCAGTCATAACGTGCTAGGTCAAAGCCGGGTTGACGCTTGCAGGGGTCTGTGATGAGGTGTTTGTTCTTTACCTCAGCTGACTGCCAGCTCTGTTTCCAAGAGTCTGGAACAGAGAAGTTCAGTGTAGGCGTAGGGGACCAGATTGGGTGACGAGACGTCAAGCGTTGGACAGGGTGGGCGAAGATACCCGCGTATATTGGCAGGTCCGGTCGAGCGTAGACGTGGGAAATGAACTTAGATGATGCCGCATCCCGACGAATATCTGGCGGGGCGATGTTGCTAAGAACTGGCAGCCATGGAACCGGGGTGGAACGGATGGTTCCAGAAATGATCCTCATGGAGGAATATAATTTGGAATCGACCAAGTGGACATGGGGGCTACGGAACCATCCTGGGGCACAGTATTCTGCAGTGGAATAGCATAATGCCAGAGATGATGATCGTAGTGTGGAAGCGCTCGCGCCCCATGAGGAGCTGGCCAGTCTTGCAATGATGTGATTCCTCGCTCCCACCTTTGCTGCAGTTTTTATGAGATGTTCGTGAAGTGACAGAGTGCGATCGAGAGTAACGCCAAGATAGACTGGCTGGGCTTCATGCCGGATTCTCGTATCGCCAGGCTGCTTCTGTCACGTATTTCTCATCTTACAGAGAAATTCCTATCACCCGCCCAAGCTGGTTTCCGCCCAGGAAGATCTACCTGCGAACAAGCCCTGGCCCTCTCAACTTACATTGAAAATGGATTCCAGAAGAATTTAAAGACGGGTGCTGTCTTTGTTGATCTCACAGCAGCCTATGACACGGTCTGGCGCCGTGGTCTCCTAGTCAAGATCTCAAGATGCCTGCCTCCATGGGTGGCCAACACTATATCGTTTCTTCTCCAAAACAGAAGATTCCGGGTGCATCTGGGTGACCAGTCTAGCAGATGGAGACTTGTCTCAAGTGGCCTCCCCCAGGGCTCTGTTCTGGCTCTTACGCTATTTAATATTTACATCAATGACCTCCCAGAAACTTCTTCAAGGAAGTTCATCTACGCCGATGACATCTGCTGTGCAACTCAGGCATCCAAGTTTGACATCCTCGAGGAAACACTCACGAAAGACATGTCTCTGATATCTGATTACTGTAAAAAATGGCGACTAATCCCTAGCACTGCAAAAACGGTAGCATCTGTTTTCCATCTACACCATGCCTCGGCCTCGCGTGAGATTTATGTGCAGCTTGGCGATATGAGAAATTGTACTCACTAAAACACCTCATCACAGACCCCTGCAAGCGTCAACCCGGCTCTGACCTAGCACGTTATGATTGGGCCCTCCTCAATCGCTATCAAACAGACCATGGCCAGTGTGCGGCTATGTTCCATCGCTGGGGAGCCAGAGTCGACCCCAACTGCCCCTGCGGCTCCAGACAGACTATGACCCACATAGTCAACGACTGCCACCTCTCCAGATTCAAAGGAGGTCTCGAAACTTTACATCAGGCTCAACCTGACGCTGTTGACTGGCTACGGAAGAAGGGCAAATGCTAGAAGAAGAAGAAGAACTAAAATAAATAGATTGTTTTTTAAAAATTACCCTTATAAATGCATGGGAGGCAATGCTCTAAGGAGAAGAAAAATGATACTTTGGTTGGTGGTTTGCACATGTTTTGAGGAGATATAAAATTGTACCCTTGAAACAACAGTTTCATAAGACGTTTCTGTAATAATATATATTTTAAAATATTTCCATAATAATAAAATATCCTTTATAATTACACATCTGTTATGGTCTGAACTATATCCACACAGATTTCTTACATTGAACATAGGCTTTCCTGAGACTCTTTGGGTGTTTTGTATCCTTTAATTATATACCAAGGCTAGGAATTATTGTTCCATATGATTGATATATTTTAAGGTTTTGAGGAATCTCCATATTGTTTTACATAGGGACTGGACTGAATTCATCATAACACTAAAATTTGGAAATGACCAAGTGTCCAATAACAGATCAGTGGTCTAGGAATTTGTGGTACATATACACAGATAGCATACTACTCAACTATGTAAAGATGAGATAGATATCTTCTTCTACAACATGAATAGAACTGGAGGCATGCATGTTAACTGGAATAATCTAGATAGAGATGGATGGATATTAGATGATCTCACTCCTAAGCAGGTCTTAAGAAACAAAGAGAAGGTAATTTTCAGGAGAATCATTAATAAGAAAGTGATCTATGGGAGTTGGGTGATAGCAGCAGTGTGTTAAGTGCACATGGTACAAAGTGCAAGGACCAGCATAAGTATCCCAGTTGGAGCCCCAGGCTCCTCACCTACAGGGGAGTCACTTCACAAACAGTGAAGCAGGTCTGCTGGTGTCTATCTTTCTCTCCCCACTCTGTCTTCCCCTCCTCTCTCCATTACTCTCTGTCCTATCCAACTACAACAAGATCAATAATAACTACAACAATAAAACAAGGGTAATGAAAGGGAATAAATAAATATGTTTTTAAAAGTCAAGGACACAAAGGTAGAAGTAAAAATGGAGTGAAGGGGACAGGAGACCCAGACCTACTGTGAATGCAGATGTCCACTTAGTAGTAGGTGAAATATTCTGACACCAATCTTTGAGTTATATGAAACTACCCCTTGATAATATATCTTGCAAGTCAGCAAAAATCAGTTGTTGAAACTCTGCCTCCCCCTAGCCCCATCCTGTGGCTATATTTCAAGACAGCCATTTTTAAAGAGCTCATTAAAGCAATATGAAGTAATATGGGTAGGACCGTAATTCTGAAGAGCCAAAGCCCTTTAAAAAAAAAAAAGAAATCAGGGTTATGTGTGCATGTAAGGAAGGGAAACTGTATGAGGATATGAGGACACTGTCAGAAGGCCCCTATCAGCTAGTCAGGAATGCACAGTCAGAAGAAAGCCAACTTGCTGAGAACTCCATCTTGAATTTCCTGCCTTTAGAAAGAGAAGAAAATAACCTCCTGTTCTTGACTCCATCCTGTGATATTTTGTTACTGTATCTCTAGCAGACTAGTTAAGTATTTTATTTACAATAATATTTATACAATATTAAACATAATTTCTAGGAGATAACAGTTTCTTTTTTTAGACATTTATTTTTAGTATTTATTTATTTATTTAATAGAGACAGAGAGAAATTTAGAGAGGAGAGGGAGATAGAAAGGGAGAGAGACACCTGCAGCCCTGCTTCACCACTCCTGAAGCTTTCCCCATGCAGGTGGAGAGAGATAAAAGTTTCTCTCTTATAATTTCTACACATTCAGATCCATATGTTAATAATTATTTCATTATTGGAATTTAAAATGGGTTAGAAGAGATAGAAAAACATACCAAGGAAACTAGGTAAAAATTTGAAAATAATTACTATAGGATATTCATGTATTCTCCCCAAAATGTCTCCTCTTTTTTTAAAAGCCACTTCAGTCTGTTTTCTCACTTCTCATTATACACTTCCTCTACTCTCCAAATATAAGAATAAAATACTTGTTTACTTCAATTATTTCTCAGCGAAAGTACCACTTGTTTCACTAAACCTGATTCCATTGGACAGCTGGTCATGTCTTTTAATCCTAGTTTACTTTGCTTCTGGCTTAGTTCTGCTCACCAGAAGGTGCTAAATAAAAAGGACAATTTGAATCACAGTCTTATCTTGCTAAGTCTTTGTTCAGCGATTGTATTTCTACATTGAGCTTAGAAATAAACTAAATGTGACAAGCATGCAACCACTTTTTAGGCTCAAATACTCTTTAAAAAGCCGGGTTCTGATTTGGGGAATGTGATATATATATATGATGAATTTTAAGGAAATATTATTTATTTATTTATGAGATGTGGGGAAAAAGTCATTCATCTTCACCTGAAAATTAATATAACAAGAAAAACTTAAGTTGGAATGAACTGAACTTATAATTTATTTCTGACATAGTTCAAAGTAACAGGAGTTATAGAGTGTTAAAATTAATTTATTTCTCTCCATTCACCAATAGTTTGTAATTCCAGACCTCTCCTAACAGTTTTTCCACACACTGAAAATATAGTCCATTTGTATAGATCTTGTATGAGAGTATTGCCATTTTTGTGGTCCAGGAAACATATTTAATGCTTGTTGCATGAATTAAAATATGGCCACCTATCTGTACATGTGGATTTATTTGTCTGAGATGCACCTTCACTTCTATATCACTAAGAGCAAACTAAAAGTCTAATAGAAGAAAGTATTAGTTTCTTGGGAGTGTTTATTTGGAGTAGATTAAATCAACTTTTTGTCTTAATTATCTCGATATTGCTGAGATTGAGGGAATACATACACAGTTAGCAGGACTCTATATAACTTCCTCAAGATCACCTAAATGTCACTAGAGGAATCTTATTCCCAGAACAATGTTTTTTGTGCTTTGCCACATGTCTGTAAAAAACACATACTTCATCTCAAGTATATTTTTCTAAATAAAAGGTAATCAGTGGTGAGACATGTGATAAATATATTATGCCACTGCTGTTACTCTGGTGTGCTATTACTTGGGGCTTATGAATAGGAAATGTAATTTCAGAAGAAATTTTATTTTAATATCTTTTCAAATAATGAAAGCTTTACTTTGAAAAAGAGTTAGGATGACAGAAACCTAAGAGTATTGGAAACCTGGTAGCAGATCCTTCCTTGACAAGATTAGAGTGAATTATGACTGGTAAGTCGTAACCAGAGTTCATTCATTTTCCTTTTGTAAGTTAAACTTCAAAGAAACAGTTGCCAAAGGCAAATGCCATGTGGCAGAGCACTCAGTCACAATGCATCGTACTGAGGAAAAATGACACATTTTTAGCCTTTCCATCCTCTCTACCTGAATGGAGCATTAGGTATTTTGATTGTTCAAATTCTAATGGCTACATGCTAGTGGAGAATGTTAAAGCTGTTCATTTCTCATTGTTGCGCTGGACTGTGAATTGTTTTCCAAAAGGTTGCCAAGCATCAATATAAGCACTTATATTTATTAGGATAGAATTTATAATAAACAACTTACTCATAGCCACATCAGGGGTTTACTTCTACCCAGTGCCAATCTTAATAACTGGATATTAAATCCATCTTTTTATTTCTAAATACCAATTTAAGTAATTAGATTTAAGAAACTAAAACAATAAGAGATAGACTCACAAATACATGGCTTTTGTTTCTGATTTTTATTATGAAGAAACTGTTTTTCTTCTGTGTAAACTCTTGCACTCCCCATAGAAAGAAATAGAACCATCTCTCATGACAGATGTTCTCCCTTAAGTATCTTTTTCCCTCCAAATATCAAGGGTATCATTTGGCTTTCTTATGATTATTGGGTTATATTTTCCCCTACTCTCTAGTAATATAGGGGAGTTTTACTTTCTGAGATATCATTTATGGAGGTGTATATAATCTTATGGGAGACTGACTTTATAAGCAAGACACATTTCATAATAAACCATAGGAAATGTGATGAAGAATCTAGAGTAATAAAAATCACTTCTTAAAGACAGATTTATTTTCATGCTGGCATGAGAAAAAAAAAAATCCATACACATACCCTGAGGTAAATTTTGGTATAAGGTTAAAGCAACTGTAAATGGCATTCTTCAAATACATTTGAATCAGATTGAGTATTTGATTATATGCATGTAAAATGATGAAATTAATATTCAAAGATGATTTCCATCCTTTATTGACATGCTTTTATTCTAGGATGTTTGTATAAAGCAAGGTGAACATTTTAATTCACTTATGAAAAGGAATTTAAAGGGGCTGGGTAAAGGCACACCTGGTTGAGTGCACATATTACAGTGCTCAAGGACGCAAGTCTGAGCCCTCAATCCCCACCTGCAGGGGGAAAGTTTCATGAGTGGTGAAGCAGTGCTGCAAGTGTCTCTCTGTCCCTCTTTGCAAGGTCCGTGTAATTTACTACACCCTCCATCAAAATTATAACCCCCACTGCACCCCCAATGACCCACAGCCTTCAGAGTTCTCACAAAGTTCAGGAGACAGTTTGGTTACCAGTGTTGTTGCAAAGTTCCTTTGTTTTATTCCACTTAGGAACTAAACTATCCAATATTCTTTCACTTCTTCACTCACTTCATCTAGCATAATCACCTACACTGCCATCTGTTTTGTTCCATATTACACAATCTCATCTTCTTTGATTTTAGAGTAGTATTCCATTGAATGTACAGCCCTTAATTTCTGCATTCAGACATTTGTTTTGGACATTTAACTTGTTTCCATACTTTGGCTGTTGTAAACAGTATACAGAGGTACATATATCTTTTCAAATGAGTGATTTCAAGCATTTCTTATGTGCCTAGTATTAATATTGCAGGTTAATAAGATGTTTCTATTTTCTAAGGACTCTCCAAACTCTTATCCAAAGGGTCTGAACCATCTTGCATTCGTGTCAGTAGTGTATCAGGATTCTTTTTTATCTGCACCCACACCGACACTTGTTGTTAAATGTATTGTTGATATAGGCAAGTCTCACACGTCTGAAGTGGAATCTCACTGGAATCTCAAGGGGTAATTTTATGTTACTGATAGAACTAATGATGAAATGATGGTAAGGTAAATAAACTATTGTGTGCATTAGTTTTTCCTAGAGTCATAAATAACCTGGGGTATAAGTAAACACATACACACACACACACACACACACACACACACACACACACACACGTTTTTGTTTCTGTCTGTCAGTGTAGAATTCAAGAGCAATGAGGAGTTCACATCCAAGTTCCCAGTTTATCAAGTTCTATGTATGGACAGGCTGCTTAATAATATGGCTAATTTGTCTGTGTTCCACAGATTTTTTATAAAATGACACTTAGGTTACAAATAATCCTTACCTGAGAGAGAAACATTCCTAGCATTAAATACAAAATGTACTTAAGAGTGAGAGACAGAGCTGGTCAGCAAGCTAGATCGCCTGGATAGTGTGCCTATTCTGCATACATGACTCAAATTTAAGCAACTTTTCACAAGAACATTTTCTAGAAAATAATGGTCAGTTTAAGATTGGGTGTCCTTTCAAATGCTGGATAAATCAAATTCAGACAAATCATTTTTTAAAATGTGACAAATCAAGGATCTAAAACTCAGATTCTTTATATTTCTTCCTTTGTCACAATTTCTTTTTTTTTTAAATTTTTTATTTAAGAAAGGATTAGTGAACAAAAACATAAGGTAGGAGGGGTACAACTCCACACAATTCCCACCACCCAATCCCCATAACCCACCCCCTCCCATGATAGCTTTCCCATTCTCTAGCCCTCTGGGAGCATGGACCCAGGGTCATTGAGGGTTGCAGAAGGTAGAAGGTCTGGCTTCTGTAATTGCTTCCCCGCTGAACATGGGCGTTGACTGGTCAGTCCATATTCCCAGTCTGCCTCTCTCTTTCCCTAGTAAGGTGTGTCTCTGGGGAAGCTGAGCTCCAGGACACATTGGTGGGGTCTTCAATCCAGGGAAGCCTAGCCAGCATCTTGGTGGCATCTGGAACCTGGTGATTGAAAACCTTTGTCACAATTTCTAAAATAACTTTTCTGAATTTGATTTATCCAGCATGACAACATCATGGCATTGGTGGGAGTTTCATTGTGGTGGTTTCTCTCCAGCTCTCCTGTTTCTCTATTTTTCTTTTCTTTCCTTTTTCTTTCCTTTCCTTCTTCTTTTTTTTTTTTTTAGAGATTTATTGAATAATGGTTTACAATATAGTCTTTTTTTTCCACCACTCCAGTCACCAAAGGTTGATGTCCCCATCCCCACCCACATAGATAACCACTATATATCTTTATTAGTCTTAAATATAGGTTATTTTTTCTACATTAATATGTTCAAATCTTTATATTCCACATATAAGTGAAACCATTCTGTAGTTATCCTTTATCTCCTTACTTGCTTCACTAAGCATAATCTTCTCCAATTCCATATACTTTATTCTAAAGGACACAATGCCATATTTTTTTTATTGCAGAGTAAGACTCTACTGAGTATATATCCCATAACTTTTTTTTTTCATCCAGTCATTTGTTGAAGAGCATTTTGGTTATTTCCAAGTATTTGCTATTGTGAATACAGCTGTTATGAACATATTCCTTCCAATCAGTGTCATTATATTTTTGGGTATATGCCCAGTACTAGAATTCAGGATCATAAGATATTTTCATTTGTATTTGTTTAAGGATTCTCCACACTGTTCTACAGAATAGCTGTACCAATTTGCATTCCCACCAGCAGTATAATATAATTGTCTCTCCACAACCCCTCTAATACTTATCTTCTGTTGTTTTTATTGATTCTCAAAGGTGTGAGGTAGAACCTCAATGTGGTTTTAATTTGCATTTTTCTAGTGATTACTGAATTGGAGCATTTCTGCATATGTCTGTGGGACATATGTACTTCTTCATTTTAAAAATTAATTAATTTTTGCCTTTGGTGTTATTGCTGGGGTTCAGTTTTGATACTATGAATCCACCACAGCTCCTAATGGCCATCCCCCCATTTAATTGGATAGGAAAGAGAAAAATTGAAATAGGAAGGGGAGATAGGGAGAGAGAGATCTGCTTCACCACTTGTGAAGCTCCCCCCATCCACCTACCCCCCAGCAGGTGGGGAACCAGGGGCTTGAACCTATCTTGAGTCCCTGTGCTTAGTACTATGAGTACTTAACCAAGAACACCAATGTCCACCCCCCCCCCATATATCTCTTTTTTTAGAAAACCATATACTCATATCTTTGGTCCGTTTTTTCATTTTATTTTTTTATTTATAAAATGGAAATATTGCCAAGAATATAGGATAAGAGGGGTTGCCATTATTTTAATGCCATCATTCTAAACTTTGAGTGTTCTGATATGTGGCATGTTTGGGTGATGTTCTTATTGTTTATTGGAGACCTTTTAGAACTTCTTGCAGGACAGACTTGGTAACATTTGATTCCTTCAACTATTGCTTGTCTGGGAAAGTTTTTATGCTTCCATCTAATCTAGATGACAGTCTAGCAGTATACTATAATCTCTGCTGAAAGCCTTTCTCATTGAGACCTTGATATCTTTCTGTCTCCCTGCCTCTCTCTCTCTCTCTCTCTCTCTCTCTCTCTCTCTCTCTCTCTCTCTATATATATATATATATATATATATATATATATATATATATATATTGCCATTCTCCTTTGGCTTTTGAGTTTGCATAGAGAAATCTACTAATAATATTTTAAGTTTTGCTCTTTATGTGAGTCTGTTTTTCTCTTGAAGCCTTAAAAGTCTTTTCTTTTTCCTTGCTCTTTGGAATTTTAATTATGATGTTACTCGGTGTTTGTAGGTCTATTCTATTTGCGACTCTCTTGGATTCAGGAAATGTTATGTCTTTTCTGTTGTTTTGAGTGGTGAAGTTGGTTTTTTTTTTTTTTTTTTTTTTTTTTTTTTGCTATTATGCCATATAGTATGATTTCTTCTTCTTCCTCTTTTTCTTTCTCTATCAAACTAGTAATGCATATATTATTTCCTTTGAGGTCATCCTATATGTCTCACTTTCAGTGTCTTTTAATCTCTTTTTAAATTTTTTTTTTTCCTCCTCCAGGGTTATTACTGGGCTCAGTGCCTGCACCATGAATCCACTGCTCCTGGAGGCCATTTTTTCCCCCTTTTGTTGCCCTTGTTGTAGCTTTGTTGTGGTTATTATTATTGCCCTTGTTGACGCAATTTGTTGTTGGATAGGACAGAGAGAAATGGAGAGAGGAGGGGAAGACAGAGAATGGGGAGAGAAAGATAGACACCTGCAGACCTGCTTCACCGCCTGTGAAGTGACTCCCGGGCAGGTGGGGAGCCGGGGGCTCGAACCGGGATCCTTACGCCGGTCCCTGTGTTTTGCGCCAAATGCGCTTAACCCACTGTGCCACCACCCGACCCCCCTCTTTTTAAATTTTTTAATAAACTTTATTGGATAGAGACAGACAGAAATTGAGAAGGAAGTGGGTGGTAGAGAAGGGAGACAGACAGAGACTTCTGCTACACTGCTTCACCACTCACAAAGCTTTCCCCCTTTAGGAGAGGACTGGAGGCTTGTACCTGGGTCCTTGCACATTGTAACATGTGTGCTCAACCTAGTGCACTACCACCCAGCCCCTTAATCTCTTTGTAGCTCTCTTACTTCTTTTGTAGTATTCTATGGTTCATCCCTGAGTTTGCTAATTCTGTTTTCTGCCTCAGTTATTCTGCTCCCACTCCCCTCATCTATTTTTTTTTTGTAGCTCAACTATTTTGTTACCCTGTTCAGATACAATATAATCTTGTTATGCTAGTTTTTAATCTCAGCTATTTCAGTTTTCAGCTAATTACCTCAAGATAGTTTTTTTCTTTCCAAATCTCATTTGTTGTTTCCCCATATATGATTATATTACCTTTAAGAGCTTTCCTAACTACTGTGATTATTGCATAAATTAGTGTTTAGATCTTGTCCTCATTCTTATTTGCTTCTATCTTAGAGATTTTTTTTTCTATGTTTATGTCCTGATTCATCTCTGTTCATCCAGCTTCTTTTGGTTTAATTTAGTGTATTTAAAATTTGTGTGCTGAGTGTTGCTGTTTATATAAATTGTAATGTGGTTTCTACACCATTCCCATCACCAGAGTTCTTTTATAAAGCTAATCGCATGACCATTAAATAATTAATATAATGATTGTTTTATGGAACATATTCTTTTAAGAATCACAAACTCCTCTGTTGGGGAAAAATAAAAAATTGTAGGACAATAGAGCCATGGCAGTTGTTATTTAATTGATCTATATCATAAAATTAGTTACTAAAATGTCTTATTCTCTATTTGAAGGTCTGTCTTTAGGTTCCATTGGTTTTTTCACTAAGATATTCTCTTTAAAGTTACATGTGTGGTCCCTTTATGGTAATCAGTCATTGCATATTTAAACTATTATGTTATGACATGAATTTTTTTTTACGCTGAATAAAAAATGCATTTTGTTTTTATTCTTCAAGAGCAACACAGTCACTGATCACAGGTGCAGCCTGAGGCCTCTTAGCTTTCTTAGTCTGCCTCCCTGTTCTCCATTTGAGATCACATCATTGTCCTCCAGTCTCTTGGAAGACTTACTAAGAATGGATAGTAAACTCTTTCCAACCATCATGCACTATGGTGGTGAAAAAGGCCTATCTTGGAGTTGTATTTTTAGAGACATATATCACAGAAAGATGAGAGATTTTACCCATGTGTCAACAAAATTGTACTGTAATTCATCACACCCCCCCAATAAATAGGAAAGGAAAAAAAAATCTCTTTTCAAGAACAGTCAGTGACTGTTAATGATTTAGGTACTGCTTTCCTGGCAATGGTTATATTTCCACTATCATAGAGATAGAAGTCTTGAATTTAAATATGAGTTACCATGCCTTTGAAAGTATAATACAACCAGCTATTTTATAGGTGAGCATAATATACATAATTTCTCTGGAACATCAGACAAAGATATATTCTTTAAAAGTTTTCCAAGGGATTTATTTGAGAAACCACACAATAAATAAATGGAAGTTTTAGGATATTATTTGGGATATTAATGAGAGATATTTTTGTGTTCGGGTTTTTTCCATTACCCATGTACAAACCGGGTAGCCTATTGACAGACCATGTTTACACAATATACTTAAAGCATACTCCTTGCATATTATATATATATATATATATATATATATATATTTAAATCTTACATTAATTTTCATTTACCCATTATCTCTCATTAAATGCAATTGACCAAGATGGTGACCATATTCATAAAACTTGTTGAGTGACTCAAATAAGAATAGTAGTAAACAATTCCCAGTTTTCAGCTGCCATGCCCCATTTTAGTACAAGATAATTAAATAAATCACATGGCACAATTAGTCTGAAAGCCTGAAAATTTTATTTTTATTTTTAAGCATAAAATATATATATTTATCTACATACATATCTACATATGGAATACACATCAGCAATATATCTAAACTTCCATTTAGTAACATATTGTATTTTTCTTAGCAGCTACTGAACAAAAATAAAGAAATAGTGAATAAAACTGAAGTCCCTGTGTTTGACTACAGGTTAAATTTTCACATCTTAATCACTTTACATTAAGAATAACTTTAGGGGATTGGGTGGTAGCACAGCGGGTTAAGTGCAGGTGGCGCAAAGTGCCAAGGACCGGCTTAAGGATTCTGGTTTAAGCCTCGCGGGCTCCCCACCTACAGGGGAGTCGCTTCACAGGTGGTGAAGCAGGTCTGCAGGTGTCTGTCTTTCTCTCCCCCTCTCTATCTTCCCCTCCTCTCTCCATTTCTCTCTGTCCTATCCAACAGCGAACGACCACAACAACAATAATAATGACCACAAGGAGGCTACAACAGCAAGGGCAACAAAAGGGGGAAGAAATGGCCTCTAGGAGCGGTGGATTAGTGGTACAGGCACTGAGCCCCAGCGATAACCCTGGAGGCAAAATAAAATAAAATAACTTTAGCAGATTTACTAACTAGTATGTCAACTATATAATTTCCCTATGATGTTTCTACATATAATTTAATAATTCAACCAGTAAGAACTATTTTACAGGGCATCAATAGTCCCAAAGTTATACATGCTTTAAAGATAAAACCCACGACATTTTCTTACCCCCCCCCCCCCCCACTTCTCATCTCGCTATAATTCGGATTGCCTAAATAAAGTTAAATACAGATATGCGAGTTAGGGTATGTCAAAGACTAAGCTGACAAATACAGAGTGCTAGCTATTATTTCTATTTGGAACTTAAAGATTTGAGCTATTCATTTTGCAGTCTGACAGTCATCAGTACAATTCCTTGAATTCCCAAAGCTTTTCATACAGCTTCCTCATGTACGGCTATCTTGTCTTAGCTACTGCAATGACAGATGGGATATAACGTGTCATGTGATGGATAACTCTGGAGCCATAGTACTTAATCCTTCTAATACTAATAGCTGCATTATCATAGAGATTTATGGGAATGTCAGTTTCAAGTTCCCAGTTCCATTCATGGGTTTTTAAAACTTCAGCTGCAAAAAACATGCATCCATCCCATTAATTCTAATTATCATGGTTCATCTTCTCAGCAGTTTTGCACTCCGGAACCTTTCAGTGCAAATTAACGTACCAAAAAAGTGTATTAATTAATATTTGTAGCTTTTAATTTCTGCAAGAGTGTTGTCTGGAAGCAGCTGGCAGTACAGGGCCGCTGCTATTGAATCTTTGCCAAACAAGTGCAGATGTAATTTTGTTATCTCTTGCTTAGTCATTTACGCAAATTAATTTGAACAATTAGCCTTTTACTGGTCCTTCATGAATCATGCAAAAGGGATCTGCCAAAAATTGCTAGTTGACAGAAAAGAATTGGTTAATGCTGTGCATTTAGTGGGAAGGTAATGCAGGGCGAAGCTCAACAGCATTTTAGACTGTAGTCAATTGTCTAAGTAGTCTAGTGTAAGGTTTGCTCAGCAATCTTAAACTTGAGAATTCCCTTAAACCTGAATGCTTTTGAAGTTTTGATACATAGGTACACTCAGTTTTTTTTTTTTTTTGTAAAATAGTCAGTTAATTTAGATATGCTAGTCAAATACATATTCAAAACATAAAAGATTTTATTAAATACACATCAGTAACAAGTGTTCATATCCTTACTTCTAATCATTCAATCTTTGTGCACACATTTGCATAATTACTTCTAATAACTAATAGAATTACAAATATACAAAGTAGATAATAAACAAATTTGTAATCTTATCTGATAGCTTTTAATGATCTTCTAACTTTACAAGAAGTTAGAGGTGGAAAATATTTTAAATCATTAAACATCTATTTGTTAGAAAATACCTAATTATTAAAATGTGAAGGCCTAGATTAGAAACTTAAATGAAAGGTACATAGATCAGAAAAGGTAAAAATCTGTTTTTCATTGTTTACACAAAGTTACCAATATCCTGAAAAAGAAAAAAAAAACTAATAAAATAATTGTAAAATTGCCAATTCTTTACAAACTTTCTTTGATTTTGTTTTCAATTTAACTTTAATCTATTTTCTTCTGGGCAATTTTTATCACTAAAGATTGTCCATTGTTACAGTCACAAATAAAAAAAAATCAGAAAACTATTTCTACTCTATAAGGAATTAGTTTTAAAAAGGTCAAATCTTGTCTACTAAGATAGACCTGTATGCATTTATACCATTTAAATGAATATACATGTTTTCACATGGACAATGTTTACATTTGTTTAAAATATATCAGCCTCCTGTTTATTATTACTATAGAAAATTACTATAAATAACTATAGAAATTTTTTTACCTAAGACCATAGTTTTTAGAAAAGAGAATTGAGAATGAAATGTAATATATACCTGAGGACATATAAATAGGTATCATACGTGAGTCTACTTGAAAAAGGGCTAATGAACCCTCTATTGCAAAGTATTTTTAAAATGCAAGTGACTAATCACTGCATGACTAATAAATCATTGTAATCATGTAAACTGAAATAATCATAATTGTCAAAAACTGAAAAGTTTCTTTTTTTTTAATTTTCTGTCCCATAGTGAAATTTAATTTCTTTTATAAACAAAATGTCTATAAATCTAATATTAATGTAAAAGTTAAATTGAATAGCTAAAATATTTTAAATTGTCATTTGCATAAAATCTTAGTTTATCTCTATGTTGGTCTCAGTCATTAGGAAAGTAAAATGTTTTGGAGGGCTTCAAGTGAATAAAGGCTGTCAAATCAATCTCAATGTAAAATAAGCCCAGTGGATATTTAGATGGCATCAAAGATTTAAAATGCAGTTATCTTTATTTCTTTTTCTATTTGAAAAGCAGCATTTGTTCACTGTTGAAGATTGAAAAACTGCACTGAAAAGAAATATTTCAAATACTATTTAAGACTATTTATGCGAATTAATCACAGTTAACACTTTGATTAATTGTATTGCCATTTTTAATCTACACATATTGAAATGTTATATTATGAGCAGAAAATATTATGATAATTATTTCTTGCTAAAATAACTATCAATCTGATTTAATAAATTTATTTACTATTGAGTACCCATAAATATGCTTTTACATTTCAAGTTGCACCCTGGAATTTTAGTTTTAAGAAATCAAATGATGGATATATTTACTAAGAATTTCTGTATTTCAGTCATATTCTTTTAGTCTAGTTAATTAAGTAGAACTATTTGTTCAAAGGGTGAAATATTTTGAATTTTGATAAACAGTGCTACAATCAAAAAGTGATTGTACTTGTCCTTAGAAATAAAAGATAACTTAGAATACCACAGCTCTAACATTTTCAGTGGCATCAAATATTATCATCAGAATTAAATCAACTTTCAATATATAGGTTAAAGTTAAAGTGACATTTTGCTTGCCTTTCATTATTGATGAACATTCCTCTATATAGTACCTCATGTACATTTTTCTCATCTGCAAAATACTTCATAATATGAAACTGAGTGAACTTTTTTTGAGATTTGGCTGCAATAGCTTGTTAAAAAGAGCTTTTTAACTTCCTATACAAATATAACGTTATATCAGTAACGTACTAATTATTGACTTTGCCTATAAAAAGCTGGTTTTGCAACTATATCTCACATAAAAACAGTAATTAGAAAATGTATCTCTTGAATTATGAGTTGCTAAAACCCTTTTCAGAAAGGGTATATTTCTCTTTCATTCTTAATCATTATAAATCATATTTAATTTATATTATGATGATATGTAAATATATTATTTTTTTGGGCTCATCCTCATTTGACTTATTATTTCATTTTATTTAGTAGCAAATATTGCCATGTAACTACTAACGCTTGAATATACATATATACATATATACAAAGTCATTTTTATTTAATTATCCAAAATAAATTAATGGCCATCGTCATGTAGACATATTCCACATCATTATTACAAACATCAAATATTATAAAGCAGCTCTCCAGATATTATTTTTAAGAATGAAATTACTTGATGTAACAGTCATTATTATATTGTTTTATATCAATGTGGAAAAGAATACTTCTATTTTTCCTTCACTGTATCTACACTCTTTCATATGAAATGAAATTATATTACTTTCTGATTACAATGTAATATATATTTAATGTTTAATCTGCAGAATTAAGGAAATAAATGTGACTTGAACTCAAAAAAAGGATAAGAATTAGTAATCTATAGATTATTTGGTGCATTTTGTTTTGCATTTGCTTATATTTTAACTTTTCCCAGCTAAAATGTAAAACTTATTCCTCATATTAAAAACATGTTTTCTAAGCATATTGCTATGACATTTTTAGGAATATCCCACAATATGTAAAATAAATGTTTAATTTTGAAAACTGTTACTCTAAATATTTGTGGCTAGGTATACTCTGCAGCAAACAATCGCTAAATCTTTGCATGTAACCATCATTATTTTCTTGAGGTAAATACCTTGGTTGATTTTCTTGTTGTCAGATGTGTTTCACTATGTATTAGTGAATAGTGCTTTTCTGGTACCAATAACATTGCTAACTTTTGTTCAAACTAAAAACTAAGAAATTAAAACCTATAATCATCTTAAATATTTAGATTTGCAGCTTTAGGTATATTACTGTATTTTACTAACTGCTTCCAAATTTACAACTAGTTTATTAGTAATGAGTATCTAAACTAAGTTGTGATTTATTCTATTGCTGGGTAACTGATTAATACAAAAGAAAGGAGAAAAAAAAAGAAAGGAAGAAAGAAAGAAAGAAAAAGAAAGGAGAAAAAAAGAAAAATTCATCATCCATACACACTGAGTGATGAAAACTAGTCTCTGTAATTGAAAGGATCAGTGGTAAACTTGGCTGGAGCTTGATTAATAGTATATTAAAATCAGAGTCTTCTTAGTGAGTGCTGGATAAGGAGTTTTGGGCAAATTACTTAGTTACTGGGAAGCCTTTAAATTTTAATCATGGAAGTACTTCAGTGTCATTAGAAACTGAAAGGACAATCCGGTCTGCTGGCAAGTTCTCTCAATTGTTGTGCTATTCAGGCTCTCTTTCTGCCCTGCTATTGAGAGCTGAGCATGGGCTGCAATTGAAAATTCTTTTGCTCCCCATGACTTTGATTGCTATTATTGTAATTTAATATTACACATTATCTTAAAATAAAGTATTCCATAAAAATGAGAAGAAAACCATACTGAAGGTGGCAGTGAGAGTTCAACAACTGAAACAGAACTCAAAATCGGTTCACCAAGTAGTTTTAAGCTTGTCTTTTCCTCAACTCACTGCAGTCAAGGTGAAAAAATTCAGGTTACTAAAGACATACATAACAGAAGCAAGCAAGTTTAAAACAAACTAAAGAAAAGATATGAAGATGAAAACTTTGTTCTGTTCTTGAATTTATCCGATTATGCAATTTAGTTGTCAGGTGAAAATACAATAGCAAAAAAAGATATATATATATTAATTTTTTGTATCATCTTTATTTATTTATTGGATAGAGACAGCCAGAAATTGAGATGAGGGGGGTGCGGGGATAAAGAGGAAGACACAGAAACTCCTGCAACACTGCTCCCTCTAATTGCAAAGCTTTCCCCCTGCAGGTGGAGACCTGGGCCTTGAGCCTGGGTCCTTGTGCATAATAACATGTGGGCTCAAACAGGTGTGCCACCACCTGAACCAGCAAAAAGTATATTCTGACTTCAGTACACTTTGCTTTGATATAGTTTTATATAAGACACATGTCACCTATAGTTTTATCCAAGTAAAATCACACAAAGATGCATTTGCCCATTATAAAAAAAATGTGTTAAAGTTATGTAATGACCAAAACAAAATGATCATTTTCAGCACTGGACAATGGCACACACAGCCCACACAATATCTGCACAAGGATCTGGGTTCAAGCCCATATTCCCCACCTGCAAGGGAGAAACTTCACAAATGGTGGAACAGGTCTGCAGGTGTCTGTTCCTCTATTTTTAAACTTTACTTATTTTGTTTAATAGAATAGAGTAAAATTAAGAGGGAAGGAGAGAGAGAGAGAGAGAGGGAACACTGCAGCATTGCTTCACCAGTTGTGAAGTTTTCCCCCTACAGCTGGTAACTGGGGGTTTGAAGCTGTTTCTTTGTGCATGGTAATACATGCACTTAACTAGGTGTATCTACTTAAGAGAGCACCTGCCCTGCTCTCTCCCGATCTCCCCCTCTTAGTTTATTTATGTCCTATCTGTACTTTAGAAAGTAAAAAAAAAAAAATGATAAAATGGCTACCAGGAGAGGTAGATTTGTAGTACCAGCATTGAGCTCCCCACCCCCAAAATTAAAAAAAAAGAAAGAAAGAAATGATCATTTTCCTTAATGGACATGAATTCTAATCACTGTTAATACCAGTTGTCTTAACTGTGAGTAAGATAAACACAGGGTAGGACCATGACCAGTAAAGCAAAGGTCTTAAAAGTTACCCAAAGCCCAAGGCAGTATGTATATATACCAAAAAAGGGGGTGGGGGGGAGCAGAATTGTTATCTGATCAGTCTTATATAGCTGAAGCAAACTTTCCCTTAGAGGATTTTCATTATACTTTGCGATAGGAAGATTAGTTTATAACGTTTGATGCCTTTATAACAACAAACAGCTTTCAGTGGTCTGTGTAGCTACTTTCTAGAAAATGCCACACAGAACTTGCAAAATCTGGAAGCCATTTTCTGAGCAATTGTAAGAAACTGATGCAGTTACTCCATGCACAGGATCAAGGTCAGAGTCAAGTAATACAAATAGTTATTATCTTGCCTTCAACTAAAATAAACCCATGGTCTTGGTCTTTGACATTTATGACTCTTACAGCATAAGTACTTGGCAGAATATCTTTCAATTAAGATGCCCATCTCTTTAAGGACCACATCAGATTAGATATAGCTGCAAGAAATATGGACACACCAGTGCATTTATCTCATTGCAATATCCTATTGAGTAGGTCAATGTTGTTTGCATTCCTTGAGTTAGAATGTTCATTTTATTTCTTGAGCTAAGTGCTGTTTATCAGGATTCCTGAAGGGAGTCCACTGATTGGATTCTTTTCAAGTCTTTCAGGTCCTAGGTGCCATCTGTAGCACTAGAATCCATAACTGTCCTGTGAAGTTCTCCTAATCTACACGAAATCCTTATACATCACATTATTTATTTTTGCTTATCTGCACATACCTCTATGGTAATGTAATTTCCTACTTTATTCAGTGGGTTTAACCCATCTACTTTCATCAGTGTTGAACTACCCAGTGGAGGCCATCAAATTAGTTTATGTGACCTATCAAGATTTCCTGCTTTGTCTTGCACTCTTTCTGGGTTCTCTAGTCTTAGAAAGAGTTATGTCTGTGTTTCCTTACCAAAATGGATTCTTTTGAGAAACCAAGAGTCTATTTCTTCATACTTTCTTATTATTGGAAGAATATTACTCTCAGCTTCTATTATTGGGGGAAAGCCAAGGAATCGGTGCACGTGTGTGGCTATGTAGACCCCAAAGACCTACATCAGTACCTATTTTCAGTAATCGCCAACCATTCCCAAAAGATTATACTTTTTAAGGAAAATGGGAAAAAAGTAGAAACCATTAAAAAAAAAAGTTTGTTGTGCAACCCCAGCAACAAAAGTGATCCCATCTAGCCCCCCTTTCCCAAAAACTACTTTATGCAGATTGTGATATCAGCCCTGCATTTACTATATATTGCTGTGAATTTAAAGGAGTTATGCTTTACCTAATATTATTTGACAGCTTTTTGTTTTAATGTTTGAGAGCACCCACTAACTTTTAATTTAAATTAAAGGACATTTCTTCATTTTATACTATTTAGGCTTAAGTATATTTTCATGGGTACTGTTTTCCAGTAGAAGAGGAATACCCCATGATAGCTATTATTAATCTACAAATAATAGACTTATGTTCTATTTATGTATATATAGTTATTATATAACTATGAACATATAACATGTGTCTATGTACAAATGTATGGACATTCCCACCAGTAACTGCATTTCCAGTCCATTACTATAGAGTTTATACTATTTTTTTTTTTACATTTGTAAATTGCTTCTTGTTTAATCACATGTCTACTTTCAACTATTCCTAGTATGTTTGTTAGGTTAAACTTCTCTGTGAATACAAACCATGACCTCCACTGCTATTCCCTGCCTTGAACTTTCTGTTGACTTATGATAATCGTGCATAATGATTCCCAAGTTGTCCAAGATGACAGTATCTTCAACTCTACATAATCTAGGTATCCATTAGCTGATTTAGATAGGACATTCTGGGCAGGATTTATTAACCAAGAGATAGGATGACTGGTACCAATTGCATAGAAAAGGGCTGAAAAAATGCCCTGTGTTAATATATAACTATTGATAAAGATAGATAAGTGAGAAAAGTAAGGCATTTTTTTCCAATACAAGTCAGTATTGATTTGGAGAAAGCTCATCTGGAGTTCTTATTTCCACAAAACTAAATCCCAATTGCATTGGTGATCAGAATATAAGTCAGTCCTGTTTGTTGAGTAAGCATAGTTGCGAGAGCGCTAATAATCTTCAACCTTGATTTTAAATGCCCCAAGGATGGAAATAGAATGCATCACTAAATGATCAATAATGTAGGAAGCTTGATTAAACTTTGAATGCTATGTATAGTAGTCTTAATCTATAAGGTACCACAGCAAATTATTAGATTGTATTAATCAGCAAGCATAGTGAAGGAATGTTTGATTTAAGAAAGTATGCCTAGAGAAATGACTCCATAAGAATCAGTAAGCTTATTTCAAATCTCTTGTGAATGGTGCTTATAGTTGGGAATTCCTGTGGGAATGCTGTCATTTTCATCATCATATGTCAGAAAGGATAGTAACAACAAATGTTGGCGGGGCTCCAGGAGAAAAGGAACCCTCTTGCACTACTGGTGTGAATGTAAATTAGCCCAACCTCTGTGGAAAGAAGTCTGGAAAACTCTCAGAAGGCTAGAAATGGACCTAACCTATGAACCTGTAATTCCTCTTCTGGGGATATAGCATAAGGAACCCAACACACTTATCCAAAAGACCTGTGTATACCAATATTCATAGCAACACACTTTGTAGTAGCTCAAACTTGGAAGCAACCTATATGTCCAGTAACAGATGAGTGACTAAGAAAGTTGTGGCATATTTACATAATGGACTACTACTCAGTTATTAAGAATGATGAATTCACTTTCTTCTCATTTTGGATAGTGTCCAAAGAAATCATGTTAAGTGAGATAGGCCAAAAAGGGAAGGATGTATATAAGATGAACTTACTCATGGATAGAAGTTGAGAAATAAGGACAGAAAGGAGAAATAAAGAGTAGAACTTGGACTGGGAAGCACGCATTTAAAACTATTTAACAAATGTAGCACTTAAGTGATGTAAAGAGAAGTAGCATCTTATTCTATATCTGTATGCAGTTTGATGAATTTAGAGTTAAGTCTCTTTGAAATATTACTTTTGCTGTGGGTTTTATTGGGGACTAGAAATGTCTATTTGTCCTTTTGAATATGATAAGGTTTTAGTTGGCAGTTTAAAAGTTTTCAGACTTAATTGACCATAGATAATTGAAAACTTATTCCAATTATTTCAGTTAAGGGATGAAGTATAGACCACATTTAAAAAAAATAATGATTCTGATTAGTATGGATGAAAGATCCACCACAAATTAAGAAATAAAAATATAAGGTTGGTACTTCATGTTAGAACATACCATTTAAAAATCATAAAGTGAAACATTAGAAAACTATAAAAGTTTGGAGTAGGCAAGATAAATTATTTGGAAGACTGTGTTTATCTGCTATAAGTGTAAAAATCAATTTGGCTGATAGGCTTGGAGTGACTTGTGTTTGATATCTGCATTTTTCAATCAGCATTTTCTGAACATAGTTTCTCATTATGATAATGACTAAAGGATTAATTATCACCATGAGAACAGTAATAATGATACTTTGAACTGTACTTGTCACCATATGACATAGACTATTACTTGTTTTTTTAATATAATTTAAGAAAGATATGTGCATTTGAAAGCATTTGATTCACTTGGTGAAAGTGATACTATTAAGTTATTGGAGTTAAATGATGGGGAGACAACATTTTAAAAACAGTACTTTCACACTGGCCATCCTTTTTGTAGTTTTAATTGACCAGTTAAGGCAGAGAATAATTAACAATATCAGTGTGAATTCTTATGTCAAAAGGATAGTTCAATTAGACTATTTGCTGGTTTCTTCTAAAAAGTCTCTACTGTAGTAGATAGAATGTTGTAAGGAATAAAATTGCTAATTACCTTTCTAAAAAATATCCTTCACTAACTCAAGTGCAGCAGATTAGATGTAAGCTATTTAATGAGAAAGACACAGCATACTGATTTTAAATTTAAATTATTGGATACATGCATGGTAGGCAGTGATGTAATTGAGAAATGACTATGTTATTAATTGATACCAATGGAGGCAAAGAATATGGTTTTTATATCATTATTTTTATAAGAAGTTGAAACAATATTTATTAAAATAATTGAATTAATGTACATTATTTTCCGTGTTTATTTTTCTTCTATAGTGTTTCTGGTTTGCCCTATTAGGAGTGATTACTAAGTTAAAATAATGAAATGTTCTGAAATGGTGAATACATGAGTAGTTTTTGCCATTCTTTGATGTATACAATGTACCCTATGGTAGCACCAACCTTATATTTATATTAAGTAGTCAGTTTTAAGTGAATAGTGCTTATGCATGCACCTGTCACCTCTTAGGTGAATTCTAGAGTAAGCTGTTGTAATCATTTGACTTCTGTTCTCTCATTTGTTTATGTATGTTACTTTAGAGTAGTTAGTCTCAAACTTATGTTTCAAAGTAAGAAATATATTTTACTACAAATACCAACATGTTCTCATATACTATAGATAAAGCAAAACTGTTTCCAAAGCAATTACTATTTTCTTTATTAATCTATATTAATTTATTACTGTATTGTGCATAATTTTCCATTATCTATTTTACACTACTTTTTAGAGGCAAGCAGAAAGGCAGAGAGAGAGAGAGAGAGAGAGAGAAGAAATCACACCAAACACACTACACCTTTCTTTAATGTGGTGGGTGCTGGACTTCAGCTTAGGTCATGCATGCACCATGGCGAAGCAGAACACTAGCCAAGTGAGCTAAATCAGTGCCCCTATCTTACACTTATTTTTAGGTGCTGGTTATGAACACTAAACAGGTGAATCTCTGTCTAGTTGCAGGTAATATTGACCCAACGTGGTGGTCAGCAGATCTGATGGAAGAGATGAGTCAGTGATTAATAAAGAAGAAAAGTAGGGAGTCGGGCTGTAGCGCAGCGGGTTAAGCGCAGGTGGCGCAAAGCACAAGGACCAGCATAAGGATCCCGGTTCGAACCCCGGCTCCCCACCTGCAGGGGAGTCGCTTCACGGGTGGTGAAGCAGGTCTGCAGGTGTCTGTCTTTCTCTCCCTCTCTCTGTCTTCCCCTTCCTCTCTCCATTTCTCTCTGTCCTATCCAACAACGACAACAACAATAATAACTACAACAATAAAAAAACAAGGGCAACAAAAGGGAATAAATAAATAAATAAAAATAAATAAAAATAAAATAGAAAAGTTTTGTTGCTACTGTAGTTGTCTCTGGTGCTTGGTGCCTACATAGTGAATCCACACACTCCTGCTGGACATTTCTTTCTTCCTTTTTAAAAATAGAGACAAAAAAATAGAGAAAGAGTTGGGGGAGGGGTAGAAAGAGAAGGGGAGATACCTGTAGCACTGACACACTGCTATTGAAGCTTCCCCCTTCAGTAACCATAGAGGCTGAGGGCTTGAAATTCTAAGTTCCATCCCCTTATATTTCATATGCCACAGTGATGTTGGGGTTCTTTCGCCCACTGACAAATTAATATTTTTCTTATAAAAAGGAATAAAAGGCTGTGAAAGAGTGAATTCCTAAACATATAGCTGATCTTTTTGAATTATTGTGTGTAAAGGAAGATTAAATGACCTTAGATCATAATTCTTTTTCTATATTGGAACCGTCTATAAACAGTTGTCTCTCTGCAAATGGCCTTGGACACAGGATACATTAATAATACCTGCTATAAGCCAATAGAATCAATTAATGTGTGTTCGCAATATAATTATTTCAAGTGACATATAATTAACTCATATCTTGTATATAGCTAATAGTACTGTTCAATTAACATGTAATGACTCTATTAGTAAATCAGAGTTAAACACTTACTAAAGACATTGAGTTTAGCATGTTACTCTCTAAGCCCTTCATGATTTATCCATGTACTTCTCAGTAGTGATTAGTTTATATGACCTTCAATTTGACAATCTTTGTTATTTAAAAACAATAATTTGTGCGTCTAAGATAAGAAGTATGTATTTAGTAAGTATGGTTAAGAAATATCCCTTGTAAGCCCTGCCATATTGTGTTGTTGGGTGCAATTCTGCTTGATTCTATGAAGTGTGCAGGACAACCTCTAGGGCATAATTTTCTTCTATTTGGCTATTGAAGATAGTTTTCTTTTAAAAATATATTAGTTTTATTTATTGGATAGAGGCAGCCAGAAATCAAGAGGATAGGGGAAGACAGAGAGACAGAGAGACACCTACAGCCCTGCTTCACCCCTCGCAAAGCTTTCCCCCTGCCGGTGGGGACTAGGGACTTGAACCGGCATCTGTTCATGCTGTAACATGTGGGCTCAACCAAGTATACCACCACCTGGCCCCTTTCTTCTATTTTTTAATATATATATTATTTATATTATTGGATAGAGACAGATAAATTGAGAGGGGAGGAGGAGAAAAAGAGGGGAAAAGACATAGAGACACCTGCAGCCCTGCCTCACCCCTCACAAAGCTTTCCCCCTGCCGGTGGGGACTAGGGACTTGAACCGGCATCCGTTCATGCTGTAACATGTGGGCTCAACCAGGTGCACCACCACCTGGTCTCTTTCTTTCATTTTTTTAAAAAATATATTTTATTAATTTATTATTGACTAGAGACAAAGAAATTGAGAGAGGAGGTGGAGAAATAGAGGGAAAGAGACAAAGAGACACCTGCAACCCTGCTTCACCATTTGTGAAGTTTGCCTCTTACAGGTGGGGACCAGGGGCTTGAACCTGGGTGTAGGACGCACACTTAAACACTTTTAAAATTATAGTTTTGAGAAGTAAATTAGAAGTACGTAACTTCTGTGAACTTCAGAACTGTTCATGTTATTGCAGTGCTATTTGAATATCTCTAAACTTTGTTCCCAGAATAAATTTATTCTGGCAATGGAATCGAATCCATATTTAAAACCTTTATATTCAGAGTAATTAACAGTACTTAGTAGTATTAGCAGCATGGCCCTGAATTCTGTGGTCTCTTCCCTAGACTATGTATAGACGTTTGTGTCAAACAGTGTCTAACCAGTGTACAATAGATATTAAATTATAGGGAACACATAATAGAGGGCGTGGAGGGGCTTTGGCAGTGGAATGTGCATCTGGAAGTTGATGTGTGTGGGTGGACGCTAAGAGGATATTGAACTTGACTCGTGTGCTTGTCATGATGTAGCAAGTTATAACTTGGTTCAGATTCTCTTAGGAATTCTTTTTTTTATCATTTTCTTGAATGAGAGAACTATACTAGGAAGTAGGTGAGTAGGGTATCTAAGTCTAAGTAGACACTATTTCATTATGAACTTGATACTGACTACAGACTATTGTGTATTTTTGCTTTCAGGTATATATTTTGCCCTAACTTATAGATACATGTAAACATATGCTCTATCTTATGGGACCTGGTCTATATCTAGGTTTTGGGACTTTGTTAGGAAGTGAACCTCCTGGAATGGAATTAGAGAATACTATGAAAGGAAAGGTCTCACCCGAGTAATGAGGGTGAAGGGTTGACTTTCCATGCCTGACATCTCTGGACACAGTCTGAAGTGAAGCATGGTGAGGTGGAACTCATTGCATTGATTAGGTTGGGATCAGAGGATGTAATACCATTTGGTATAAATTGAGAGAAGCATGCAGGAAAGTGAGCCCTACCCTAGAGGTTCCAGGACTGGGGGGGATATAGGCTCTATAGAGGAAGGGGGAGGTTCCTGCTGTCTTAGGGTGTAAGAAGACAATAACTAGTTACTGCTATAATCACATTGTTTGGCAATCAGGTTAACTTTGAAAAATCCCTTTGTTAGGAATTTGCTGTATCATACACATCATATTATTTCTGGAATCCATTCTTAAAACTTGAGATAAGACCTTTTCTTAAATAACAGTGCTTTAAATATGTAACTGTAGTAAATAGCTAGAGCTGCTGATATGAATGTTATGAAAAGATAGTTTCAAGAAAAGGTAGCTTGGTACAAGGAAAAGGAATCTGTTTGTATATTTCGTATTGCAGCCATCAAATTTTAAGGGAAAGGAACCAACATGTACTTTACTTGTTATATTTCAAATCAAATTGTATTATTTCTAAACATTATCCACGTAATACCTTGCTTACTTGCTGCCTTTGGAGGTAATATGTTCCAAATGTATAGAGCTTTATTAAACCCCTTTTTCCTTATCCCCTTCGTTCATTATTGTGAAATTGACTAATTTGGAGTTAGAAGACAATGGAGCACTATTCATTGAAATACATTTAATTGAACTTCTGATTCAATGGCTATATTTCATTTCCCTACACTTTCCTTTCCTATTTTTTTTTTATCTTCCTCATGGCTATATTTTATCATTGTCTTTCTAGCCATAATTTATTTATTTCCATGCTCCTTTATACTCCCCTCTTTTTTTTTTTTTACTTTGTCCCCCTGCATTCCTTTTTCTCTCTCTTCAACAAGCCTGAATCTCTACAGTCAAACTTCTGCATTTCATCTGTATCTTACACACAGAATTGCAAGTTGTGATTTAGGAAAAAGAAAAAGAAAACAAACAAAAAAATGGGCCAGGTTAGATAGCATAATGGTTGTGCAAAGAGACTCTCATGCCTGAGGCTCCAAAGTCCCAGGTTCAATGCTGGGTAAGAAAGATGCTTTGTTCATAGCCTGATATGAGGGTTCAGTTTAGCAGTAACCTAAGTGTTGCTCTATATGACTTAATCTTGACTTATCCAAATTGGTTGGAGTAGTCCAAAGAATTCATACAAGGTTATTTCCAGTGTATATTTTTCTATGATCTTTTAGATCTCTCCACACAACTAATGACCTAGGAAGCACACACATTTATTAGTATAGAAGGCTTAAAGGAAATGGTCTAGAGTAACTTTAGTTGAAGATTAGCAAATAGGGTGCTTTTGAAAATAGCCATTATTTCTGGCCTTGAACATATTTCCTCTTTTAGTAAGTATATTCTTGTATTGGGGGGAATCTGGTTGAGATCATTTCCCATATGTTTATGGGTTTATGCATAAGAATTGAGGAAAAGCTTGCTTTTCAGGAATTTTAAACTTTATTCAAGAAAATTGAGACCATCACATGTTGGAGTACACATGGGCTGCAAGAGAGCATAAGAGAGTAAAACAGAGAGAATAATGAGCTAGAACTATGTACTCACATGTTGACAGGCCCACCTCAGCAGTGAGTCAGACCATGCCCAGAGCACTACTTTATATAAACATCCAAACCCTGCCTTCACCTTCTTTCTAAGCCACACTCACACCTGTTACCACTCCCATTTTTCCTGCAACAATTTTCTTCCCCCAGTCACACACGTGTGCTTGAGGAACATATGCTGAGGCTTAGTGCAGCAGTGTCTGTATTCCCTCACATACGTCCTGTCATTTCTGAACTCAATATTCTGCTTAGAAAAGATCAAAATACTTACTTATATACACACATACAGAAAATTGAGACTCCATCTTTTCACATTGGACTGAATGTGGTGGGACTCTTTTTTTTTTTTTTATTTAAGAAAGGATTAATTAACAAAACCATAGGGTAGGAGGGGTACAACTCCACACAATTCCCACCACCCAATCTCCATATCCCACGCCCTCCCCTGATAGCTTTCCCATTCTCTATCCCTCTGGGAGCATGGACTCAGGGTCATTGTGGGCTGCAGAAGGTAGAAGGTCTGGCTTCTGTAATTGCTTCCCCGCTGAACATGGGTGTTGACTGGTCGGTCCATACTCACAGTCTGCCTCTCTCTTTCCCTAGTAGGGTGGGTCTCTGGGGAAGCAGAGCTCCAGGACACATTGGTGGAGTCTTCAGTCCAGGGAAGCCTGGCCGGCATCCTGATGGCATCTGGAACCTGGTGATTGAAAAGAGAGTTAACATACAAAGCCAAACAAATTGTTGAGCAATCATGGACCCAAAACTTGGAATAGTGGAGAGGAAGTGTTAGGGGGGTACTCACTGCAAACTCTAGTGTACTTCTGCTTTCAGGTATCTATTTTGCAGTAGTTTACGGATATGTGTGAACACATGCTCTCTCTCACAGAAACTGGTGTATATCTAGGTTTTGGGACTTTGTTAGAAAGTGAACCACCTGAGATGGAATTAGAGTATACAATGAAAGGAAAGGTCTCACCCGAGTAATGAAGCTGAAGGGTTGTCATTCCACACACGAAGTCTCTGGACACAGTTTGAAGTGAAGCATGTTGAGGTGGCAATCATTGTATTGATTAGGTTGTGATAGGCAGATATAATATTATTTGATATGGATTGGGAAAGGCATATGGGAAAGTGGGCCCTATTCAAGGGTTCCAGGACTGGGGGAAGTAGAAGCTCTATAGTGGAGATGTGAGGTTCCTGCTGTCTTAGGGTTCAAAAAGACAATCGATAGTTAATGTTATCATCACATTAATTGGTAATTGGGTTAATGCTGAAAAGTCCTTTTGTTAGGGTTTGCTGTACAGTACTCAGTATCTTGTATATAGCCGTACTATTGGTTACTTCTGATCTACTTGGTCTAGGCTTTTGGGAGAGTCTGCATATCAATTACACAGCCTATATATTAAAAAGATTCAGTTTGTGTTCTGAAAAACTTCGAGACATACAATTAATTTTCCCCCTCTCATATTAATTAACTAGTGATTTATATGACTACATTTTACTAGGAGTGTACATAAACACCATTCATGGTGGGACTCTTAAGGGAGAGTCCAAGGTTCTTTCTGTCAAGCCGTTCTGTCATCTATGACACCACTTTTACCTATGCTGTACAAAATAACTCAACCACAGATCTGTTTCAAGCAATAGGATAGAAAAAAAGTGGGGATGATTGAGAAACTCTTTCTCCTGGTTTTGAGTGTCTGGAGCTATATATATCACTGAAGAAATATAGTCTGGACTCTGTGGTACAAGTCCCACCATAAATCCAGAGTCCTTCCATTGTAGGAGAAGGAACAATGAGTTTCAGGAAGCAAAAAGGAGTCCTTGCTACAGCCTTAAAACAGTAGACATTAGGGCAGAAAAGAGTTTACATGGATAGTGAGCTGTTTTTTTACAGTCCAGGTTCAAGCCCAACCCCACCACACTGAAGAAAATGTTGGTGCAGGAGTCCGGAGGTAGTGCAGGGGGTTAAGTGCACATGGTGCAAAGCTCAAGGACTGACTGGCATAAAGATCCTGGTTCCAGCTCCCAGTTCCCCACCTGCAGGGGAGTTGCTTCACAGGCGGTGAAGCAGGTCTGCAGGTGTCTGTCTTTCTCTCCCCCTCTCTGTCTTCCTCTCCTCTCTCCATTTCTCTCTGTCCTATCCAACGACAAAACATCAATAACAACAATAATAACTACAACAACAACAAAAAAAAACAAGGTCAACAAAAGGGAATAAATAAATAAATATTTTTAAAAAGAAGAAAATGTTGGTGCTGTCATCTCTTTCTTTATCTCTCTCTACCTCTACTTCTGTCTGACTCTGTTAAATAAATGTTTAGAAAAAAAGAAAGAAGATCAAAATAATAAATAAATAATAACTCTTAAACTTAACGTATGTGCAATATGGTAAAGTTTGGTGTGTGTGTGTGTGTGTGTGTGTGTGTGTGTGTATACAATATTTTACTGTGGTTTCAAGGATATCTAAGTTGAAAATTATTAATCTAGGGTTACTTAGGTGAAAAACCAACTGTATCCTTCACAAAAGATCCTAATAAACACAACAAGTATCATGAGTTTCTGGATCACATGTACCAGCAAGATTCTCTGTATTGATGAGACTAGCTTTTGGTAATTTTCTGTTATATTTTGAAAAGTCTTTCTTTACATGCTTTTAAATTTACTTTATTTAACTTATTCTAGTAATGACAAAGGGAAATAGGGTAAGGGACAGGGAGAGAAGGGAGACTCTTAGAAATCTCTCCTTCTTGAGACTACTCATGAAGCTTCCCTCCTATAAGTGGGGTCTGAGGGCTTGAACCTGGGTCCTCAGACAGAGTAACCTGTGCACTTTACTTATTGCACCACTACCCAGCCCTTCTTTTCACAGTTTTATAAGACTGATTTGATGATCACACCCCTTTCAACCTCCGAGATTTTGCCCCTAAATTTCTGCGAGAATGTCAGCATTACTTTATTGCATTAATTGCTACTTTATCCTGTAAATCTCAGCTTAAGTATGAACTTTCCAAGGTTGTCCCTAACTGCTTATATTTGGCATGTCTCCTGAATAAACATATCCTCTAGAGAATGTACATTTTTAAATTTTATGACAGTTGCCATAGATAAGAAGTGAATTTGTTCTGTATATTCTCTCTCAGTTCTACATTTCTGTCATGACCAAAATTGTGTCTGCATACTGGATTTTAGGCTTCTGGTGCTCGGAAAAATGCCTGGCCCCTAGGATTTACAAAATAATTACTTTCTGAGAGGAAGACACACACACACACACACACACACACAAATAGATTTATGAAGAAACTGCTTTTTTTTAATTCTCATATTTGGGAGTACTGTTACAAAGAAATTATTTTGAAACCGTCCATGAGGTAATATAGTTTCATAAAGTCACAATTAGGTCAGTTATCTGAAGGAGGTGACAAAAATCACTAGTCTATGAAAAGATACAGTAGCATCAAAAACACCATATTGCTATGAGTCAATCAGGGGAAGGTAGCATTCCTGAAACCAAGCCTTCCAACAAGTGAAACATTTCTGGAGGCAATCACATATAGGTCAAATAGAATTTTGGGTTTGGTCAACTGCTGCCTCCTCCCCAGCCTCCCCCCCCCCACCCCATTTGTCTTACTTTAACAATTAGTGGAGACAGACTGTTATAGGGGAAGGGGGAATGGGAAGGCCACCACTTGCTCCCCCCTCCAATTCCCAAAGTCTTTCATGCATTATCCTACCAAAGAATTGTGGAGAGAACATGATTTTTCAGTAAATTGAACCTTTTATTAGGAAAACATATACATGTTAGGGCATGAGAGGGAGAGATAGAGAGATAGAGAAATAAAAGAGTAAAGAGAGAGATTGACTGACTTAGGTGGTGATTATAGTCCAGGCCAAAGAGAGCCAGAACTATTGGGTTCCTGGTTTTAAATTCAAAATCCAGACCATACCTTCTAAGCCACACCTGTAACCACTCCTATTTCTGGACAGTACCTCTCCCTCAACAAGACTTTATACAAAACACTGTGGAGAATCCTACTGAGACAGACAGCTAAAGATAAACTAGTATAAGTGTTTATAATCTAAAGGATAAATAAAATAGAAAAATGTAGAAGGGGGAAATGGCAAAATGAGCAAAGTATAATATCAGAAGAACCAGCAAACTTCTGAGGTTCTAGAGGACTGTGAATGAAGAAAATGTGTAATGAAAGGAAGTTGTCAAATAAAGAAAATGTCAAAAAGGTCAACTGAGGAGTAGTCTAAGTGAAATTAATGATGTCCTGAAGAGTTTTGAGGGCATATGGTAATATATAATACATGCTTTCCTGCTTGTTTATTTTTTGCAGGTCATCTTGTAGGTGACAATGGACAGTTAAATTAAAAAGGAAGTGAGACAATAGTAGCAGTTAAGCACCTACTGAGACCATTCAAGTAATAAATGACCAAATTAACATATCGATTAATGGATACAACATTTAAAACAAGAGTTACTCTTTTGGCTGAAACAAAATTAAAGAGTTCTAAATCATTTGTTTTGTACTTTATGAAAATTACCATGGGCCATTTAAGAAATTACTAAAAATTAAGATCATTCCACAGAAATAAAGGGAAGGAATAGAACAATCTCAACTGGTATCTATTTCTGATACACATAAAAATATCCTTCCATCATTCGAATTCCTCAAAAAAAAAAAAAAAGATAAGCAGAACTGGTTTACATTGCTTTATTTTCATTTTTCCCTTCCTACAAGAGTAAGATTCTGTACTGTGCACCAGTATTTATATATGCTGATTGCTTAGCATTCCATTTGTGTTTAAATATAATTCGAGGGCCCAATGGACTCACGAGTATAGTAGGTCAAGTTACAATTTCAGTGAAAGCTATTGCTTTGAATTCCTTAAAATTTCATTCTACAATATCAGTTCCCAATCATTTGGATTAAATTCTTACTTCAAAGCACCGGTTAGTAATTGCTTGGCCTGAAGTCAATGTGGATATTCTCTTGTATGTGGTGAAAAGCCAGATATGATGGATGTCTTTTACTAACAGGGTTAACTATAAAATACATAGTAATATATTTTGTGAAAACCCTTTATAAATGTAGTTTGGGTGACTGTGGGTTTGACCGTACATAGCATGTTTTTTGTGTTTTTTCACTTGTCCAATATTTGTTCATTTGACCTACCCAAATAGGGACAAACACATTTTAAAAGTTATTAATACAGAATTACCAGAAATAGTGGAAATGTACAGACATAAAGAGTAAAAATATATTTTTAAGATACTAATAATTTTCATTATTTTTATTTGCTTATTGGATAGAGACAGCCAGAAATTGAGAGGAAAGAGGGTGATTGAGAGGGAGAACTGACAGAGAGATACTTATAACACTGCTTCACCACTTGCAAAGCTTTCCCCCTTGTAGGTGGGGACCAGGGGCTCAAACCCTGACCCTTGTGCATTGTAACATGTGCACTTAACCAAGTGCACCATTACCTGGCCCCTAAAAAAGTATTCCTTATATCTTTTGCATAGAAATACCCTCTTCAAATTAATATTTGTACATATTTCCTTTTAGTCAATATGCATTGAGATATAATATACTTGAACTTAGAATGTGTGTAATGTTGTCTCTAGTTAGCTTTCATTATGTTATGACATCCCAAGGTATTAAAACTTTATTTGAATATCTCAGATAGCAGACAAATTCCGGACTCTGAGAATGTGAGGATTTTACTCATGTTATTTAGAGTTTGTTATTGTGATGCTTTTCTAAAATGTCAATGATAATATATAATAATTGCAAGATGTATACCTCTCTGTAGAATTCTCAAAATCATGATTACTAATCATGAAATTAATTTCTACAATTTGAATTCTTACAACAAAGTATTTATTTATTTATTTATTTATGGAGTAGTGATTTCCACCTGTGTATTCAGCTTCTCAAGCTGCTTCTTCTATTCAGATAGAGAGACTGAGGGATACATACCACCAAACAGAACTTCCACTAGTGCTACAGCACTTCACTGTGGTGTTGGGGATTGATCTATGCCACACACACTGTGAGTTATTTCTCAAACCCTCAGTGATTTCTACTTTGCCATTTAATTTCAGTGAATCAATCAAAATTAGCTTGTGTGCTGCCTGACAGTAAGTGTAAGTTGTGTATACAAGTAATTCTAATTGAATTTAAACAAAACTTGGTTAAAAACTTAAAGGAGCTAAGCTCCTAGAAATCATGTGAAGTTGTTGATTATTTGTAAAAGCTTTTTTAATTGACAAATGGCTTTTTACTAAGTAACATTTACAACATTCCACATTACTTTGAATTCTATGTGGTAATTTACAAAGCGATTTTACCTTTACTACAACTTGACTATTGGGAACTTAGATCCAATTATAACCTGCAAGAGAATTTGAAATATCTCCAAGTTGTAGCTAGAGATAATGGTTTGAAATACACCAGAAATTTGTGTTTAAAGAGCACAGTACCTTCACATTGACTTTGATACTTTTAGTCAATTAAAAAGGAGGCATAAGAATAGTTATCCTTAGTGTCCTTAGCTATAGTGGGGTCAAACTGTTAGGTTTTCTTCTGTTAACCCTTGGGCAAGGATTATTTTGTGAGTTGGTATTAAAATATTTCCCTTCTGTTCAAGTTATTTCTTCCATCATATTGTTTTTGGGGAAATGGGGGCAATGCTTGTTTCTCAACATTTAAAAAGTTTGTCATACATTATCTCAACAAAAATGGAGGAGAGAGCATGATTTTCAGGAATTTCTTATTTTATTTGGGAAAATTGAGAACATCCAACTGTGAGAGAGAGAGAGGGAGAAACAGAGTTGTTACTTACATTATGACCTGGACAGAAAACAGAGGGAGAGAAGCCCACAGGTCTCCCTTTTAAGACCCAAGCCCCACCTCCATCTTTCCAAGTCACACCTGTCACCACTCCCAATTTCTGGGTGGCACTAGGTACTCTCCAGGTATCTCCTTTTCCTCTATGATTTGATACATCCCTTGTGCCTCTCAGAGAAGCTCATCAGGCTAAGCACCTACTTTACCACGTAGGAATCCACAATTTGAACCTTGGTACTACACAGTAGTAGCATGGCAGAAAGAAGCTCAAAGGATGATTTGACAATATTGTGGTGCCTCTCCTTCTCTGTGTATTACTCTTTCTCTCTGAAATTAAAAAAAAAAAAAAAGTAAGTTCAGGAGCTGTGAAATTGTCTGTCTGAGAAGCTTGAGTACTGAAGAGAGCAAGAGAGAGAGGTTAGGATGTTTATTCTACTGGTTAAACCCTGTGTAATGTCATCTGCCTTAATTAAAGGTGGTTCCTTCTTGAATGTTTGATGTGATTACTGTTTCCTATGTTTCTTTTTAATTAATCCCCCATCATCTAATCTCTTTAGTCTTTGATGTGTTCAGAATTTTTTTTCTTAATTTGTAAGGAAACTATAGCTCCAAGGTTATTGGCTTGGGAGATAATTTTACATGAGTCACTCATATTTCTGTATTTATTGAGACAAAAGGCAAGATCTGTTTTTATTTCAGAGTCTCACTTCCAGAATATTTTATAGTTGCCTTTAGAAAATGGATTATTCCTCAGCAAAGTACAGACTACCTTAAAGATGTAGATTTTTGAAATCTCATGATCTCTTTTAATTAACTATAGTCCACAGTCTATATAGTTGTCACAAGAGGCCTTTCACATTTTTCCAAGGGAATTGAGGCTTCAATTAATTCAAGAAAGGCCAATGTTCTGATTATTGTTTTTTATCTTTGCCTGTGATTTTGTATATTCTTCACACATTATAAGCATGAGGGAGGATAATGTTATTATTTGGCAAGTGGTACAAATCTTAAGTACTTTAAACTCTTGACAAATAGTCTTTCAGTAAGTTGTATAATTATATAATCTGGTGGGACTGTTAAGTGAAGACTTTGCTCAGACTGCAAATTCTGCTCCCAAGTTATCATTTTCACTCACCTGGCTAGTAAATTGATACTCATTTTTTTAATTTAGTTTCTTGCTACTTGCCATTCTCTGTATTCTGGTCTGAATGTCCTTCCAACAAGGCAGCTGTTTCCTTAGAGTAAATGATTCAAAAAGGGTATAAGGTAGAAGACACATTGCCACATGACCTACTGTCAGAAATCACATTGTCATTTCTATAACATCTAATTGGCTTTACTCAATAGTGCATCTGTTCGGCATGAGAAATAACTACATAAAGACAAGAATATCATGAGGCAAAGATAATTGCAGATCATCTTGGAGGATAACATATAAATCCTTCTAAAATATTCCAGTTTCAATCTAACATCATTTTTCTGACTGAACTCTTATTCAAACTTCTTTACAGATGCTATTTCTTCTTAATATCTGCAAGCATGTTTCTAACTGAATCTTCTCTCTTTGGTTAATCCATTAATACAATTTGTAAGGAAACATAAAATCAAAGATTTTGAGCATACTTGTCAACACTTTACAACTGTTTCAAGACTAAAGAAACCTCAATAGTATACTTTAAGAATACAAAATAATTTTGCATAAGATATAAAAAGATGACCTGAAAAGATTATAACCTTGAACTCTTGTACAATAATTATAATTTAGACACTGTAGATAAATGCTAAGTGGCATAAATTAATGAGTTTGTTTATATAACTATTTTTCCATGTCATCTACAAGAATATGTCTAAAATGTTACTGTAAAAAATAGTTTTGGAAAGCCACCTAGATAGTTATATATTTGTTTTGATCATGACTTTTTATCACATTTTATAAAAATGGAAATGCATTGCCTTAGTTTTATATCATTAGGTTTAAAATTATTACTTATAATTATTTACAATTAAGTTTGATTCATACAGTTATGATATCACTTTGTAAAACACACACGCAGATGCATGCAAGATTGATTTTTATGATACACAAAAACTTGAAGCCCAGGTTTTCAGCATTGGAGTTCTTGAATACTTGAGTATAACATTTAAAGGTACCAAAAAAAAAAAAGGTAAGAAATCCTATCTTCTTCTCAAATTCAACTTGAGTCTATCCTTACAGCAGAAATGCACTAGGTTTTTCTATTTCAATGAAAGAAGTAAATGTATTTACACCATTATACAACCAAATCCAAAGTGCTTTAAGTTACTTTTCTTTTTGCTAATGGTCTAGATGATAGAACTTTGCTATACTGTGGTTAGGGATATTCTAAAGTTGAGAATCTTATAAAAATTGTCCCCCTTTAACCTTTTTTCTCCATGAAATTATATTTACATTCTGTCAGTGTGCTGACTTGAAAAGTAAGTTACATTTATCTTAACTTTGTTTTAAAGCTTTTTCACTCTTTCTATTTGCCCCATTTCTATAACAGTTCTCTTTTCTGTAGTTTCCTTGACAGAAAAAAATCTATGGAATTTTTAAAATTCAATAACTAGATCGGGAGGGAGAGATTCCTTAACCAAACCTACACAAAAGGATGTCAAATCTTTAGAGTATGGAAGGTCTTTAAAAAGCCCTCAATCTGTTGAAGCAGCTGACACCTCTGGAGTGCTTTAATAGACACTTGAGATGGGTGCTAGGCTTTTATTGTGAAACAGCTCAGCATTCTGGAGCACTTTTCCAGGTCTGTAAGGAGTGTGCAGGGGTGTGTGTGTGTGTGGGGGGGTGGTTAAGGAGAAAGGTGTATGCAATTGTGCATTGCATATTTGCATCCTTTGAGTATGACATTAAACAATCTCTTTTGAAAAATGATTGACTTGTTTTCATATAGTCCTACAACTGGGAGAGAAACAAAATAGCCATGTTAGTGTAGTCTGTAGCCAGAACTGCTATTGAGGTATAGTATTCAGCATCTCTATACTCTCATGTCAACCACCAGTGTGGTTTATTCTACTAAGTCACCAGATGTGGGGTTGTGGGTCAGATTTCAATCATGGTAGAGGTCCAAATGCTCTAAAAATTTTTTGTTTCTCTCTTAGACAAAACCAATCCTTGGCCTCCCTTGCTAGAGGCTGATTGTCCTGATATTGGGTCAATTAGATAAATGAGTTTTGTTTCTCATGGCCAGAGTCTGACTCACTTCCTTTCCTCCTCTCTCCTCCATTCTTATTTCTTTTCTTTCTTCTTTCTTCCTACCTCTCCCCCAAATGTTCACTACTTTTTCCAGACTTCCTTCAGAGAGAGAGACAGACAGACAGGCAGACATACAGAAAGAAGGTGGAAACAGAAGAAAAGAAACCACAGCACCACAGCTTCCTTCCTCGTGAGCCACATGCATGACTAGCAGAGCACAATCCAAATAAGTTATTTTTGCCAGCCCCACTTGTGTTTTGTTTTTACATTAACTAAATTGAAAATTTCATATACGATTATGAGTATAATCCTAGAAAGACTTATGTTCTCCATGTTTTGTTGTATCCATGATGGCAGATTTGATATTGGCTGCTAGTTTGCCAGAACGGAGTCAATAATTTATACCCTGCTCCTCTAAGGGAATTCTTCACTTATTAGCTCATGCATACATACATGCACACATATATTTACATACTCTGTTTAAGAAAGAGGTTTAAATTAAAATAGAGAACTTAAGACTATTGTTTAGTAATAATCATTCATTCTTCATTGTTGTATGATGAACACCATTGAGTACCCATGAAATCATTGTTCAGTTGCTATTCATTTCTGTCCTTACCCGATTCTTTTTTATTTTATTTTATTTTACTTTATTTTATTTATTTATTCCCTTTTGTTGCCCTTGTTGTTTTATTGTTGTAGTTATTATTGTTGTTGTCGTTGTTGTTGGATAGGACAGAGAGAAATGGAGAGAGGAGGGGAAGACAAAGAGGAGGAGAGAAAGACAGACACCTGCAGACCTGCTTCACCGCCTGTGAAGCGACTTCCCTGCAGGTGGGGAGCCGGGGTTCGAACCGGGATCCTTATGCTGGTCCTTGTGCTTTGTGCCACCTGCGCTTAACCCGCTGCGCTACAGCCCGACTCCCAATTCTTTTTTTTTAAATATGTGTCAAATATACTTTAATCTTTTTTAAAAAATAGTTATTTTGTTAGTTAGTGATTTAATGATGATTGACAAGATTGTGGGATAAGAGGGGTACAGATCCATACAATTCCCATCACCAGAGTTTTTTTTATCCCATCTACTCCATTGGAAGCTTCCCTATCCACTATCCTTCTGTGAGTATGTACCAAAGATCTTTATGGAAGCTGAATGTTGGAGGTCTGGCTTCAGTAATTGATTCTTCACTGGACATGGGCATTGACAGGTCAATCGATACCTCCTGCCTATTTCTATCTTTTCCTAGTGGGGTAAGACTCTGGGGAGGTGGGGTTTCAGGACACATTGGGAAGTCAGGTTGGCATCATGGTGGCATTTGTAACTTGGTGGCTGAAAAGCATTAAGATATAAAACAGAACAACTAGTTTAATAATCAAGGATCTAAAGGTCCTTATAGAACAGGTGAGATTTGGCAGTCTCCATTTAGGAAGAAGATAGGAAGTCTATTTTAGGTATATTCCAAGGGGCCCATGACTTTAGTAGTTTTTGCCGGAGCCTTATAGCTAACAGGTGGGCTAAAAGTATTGTCTGGGAAAATGGTGTCAGACTTGGGAATAGGACTAGAAAGCTAGATTAGTGAAGAGAGTAGCTCCCAAATATGGAAAAAGTATATAAATACCATTAACTATAAACCCCATCAATTTGTTATAGGACACATATCTATTCATATTTAGCACAGGATCTTGTGTAACTTCTGCATCCCTATAGGTCTGAGCTCACATTCCATGGTCATAGCTAGGAACATTCTAGGCTGCACTCACTTTAGGACCAGTCTTCCTCAAGTAGCAAAGTACGTTGACCCAGCCTCCTTTTGGAGAGTGGGGGAAGTTTCTACCATTGTTGTTCTACATTGAGGACAAGATCTTCTAGAGGTCCAGAGGAGGGATTATGATGTTCCTGATGTAGATGATCAGATGGTGGAGAGGGAGATCTGTTAGACGTCTAGGCCCATCGTATCTATGTGGGAATCCCAGGATCTCCTGACTAAGGCCTTGGATGATGGGGTGTAGGGCCTAGTAGTGAACAAAGAGGCCATCATTAAAGTGTGCTTGTCTCTTGCCCATATCCAGACTTTTTAGTCCTTACTTTTATGACAGGGTTAGACTAGAGTAATTGAGGGAAGTGAGATAGGAAGTAGGTGAGGAGGGTATCTAGGGCTAAGTAGAAAAAAAAAAATGAAGAAATACATTATTGTGGCCTTTTTTAGGTCTTTCCACTTCTTGCTACACTTATTGAGTCACTGAAGACTATTACACACTTTTACTTTAAGGTATATGTTTTCCCCTAACTTATGGATACATGTACACATGAGCCTTATCTCATGGACCTTGGTCTAGATCTAGGTTCTGTAACTTTGTTTGGAAGTACACCACCCAGAATGGAACTAAGGAATCCTATGAGTTAGGAAAGGTCTCACCAGAGTTTGGAGCTGGGGGATTGACATCTCTGGCCTGGCATCTCTGGACACAGTCCAAACTGAAACATACTGAGGTGGCACTGGTTGAAATGATTAGGTTGAGATCAGCAGATGCAATATCAAATGGTATGGTGCAAGAGAAGCATGAAGGGAAATGAGCAGAACACCAAAGATTCAAGGTCTTGAGAAATACAGATTTTATAAAGAATGAGGAAGGTTCTTTGCTGTCTTAGAGTTTAAGAAGGCAGCAGATAATTATAATTATAGCCAAGTTATTTGGGAACTTGATTTACCTTGAAAATCCCGTGGTTAGGATTTGCCGTACCATATAAAACCTTACCATACAGACTCAGTTGCAAGGAAGACTAAAATAAAAATAAGCTTCTGCAAAACAAAAGAAACCATCACCCAAACAAAGAGTCTCCTTACAGAATGGAAGAAGATATTTACATGCCAATCATCAGACAAGATACTAAGAACCAATATATACCAAGAGCTCACCATCTCAGCAACAAAATTCAAAAACCCAATTCAAAAGTGGGCATAGGACATGAATAGAATATTGACTACTGAAGAGATACATGAGGCCAAAAAATATATGAAAAAATGCTTCAAGTCACTGATTTTCAGAGAAATGTAAATAAAGACAACAATGAGATATCACCTCACCCTTGTGAGAATGTCACACATCAAAAATGACAACAGCAACAAATGCTGGAGAGATTGTGGGGACGAATGATCCCTCCTGCACTACTGGTGGGAATGTAAATTGCTTCAACCCCTGTGGATAGCAATCTGAAGTACTCTGACAAGTCTTGAAATGGGCTTTCCTTATGACCCAGTTATTCCTCTCCTAGGGATATATCCTAAGGAGTCAAATACACCCATCCAGAAAGATATGTGTACACCTATGTTCACAGAAGCACAATTCCTAATAGGCAAAACCTGGAAGCAACCCAGGTGTCCAACAACAGATGAGTGGCTGAGAAAGTGTGTTACATATACATCATTGCATACTACTCTGCTACTAAGAACTAGGATGTTGGTCTGCTTGTAAGATCCCTTCTGTTGTGTTGCTTGATGCTGTGGTCTGTTTAAATAATCATTGTTCACACTGGTTTCATCCCCACTGGTTCGCACTCTTTTCCCACTCCACCCCCTCTCCTAGTCACAGCCTGTTTTCCACCATTTAATCCCCACTGGTTCGCCACTTTTTCCTTCTCCCTACCCCCTATCCTATGTACATCCTCTTCTGACCTGACACTTCTGCCTCAGGAGCTATAAAGGACAAGGCTTTCTAATGAAGAGAGATTAGATTAGATAGCTTGCACTGCATTCCTCATCAAGAAAGATTGAACTGTGTTCCCAGCTCAGCCATGAGTCCCTGGTTGTCTCTCTCCCGCCCGCGAAGCTAGACCGGCAATAGGAGACAACCGTCAACCTTCTTCAACCTATCTTGGATGGAGCTAGAAGGAATTATATTAAGTGAGATAAGCCAGAAAGAGAAAGAGGAGTGTGGGATGATCCCACTCATAAACAGAAGTTGAGAAAGAAAGAAGAACAGAAAGGGAAACACAAAGCAGAATTAGATTGAGTTTGGAGTATTGCGCCAATGTAAACATCTCTGGGGGGTTGGGGAGAAGGGTAGATTTTTAGCTCCTCTGTAGATGTGTGTGTGGGGAGGTGGGATGTGGTAGGAATATAGACCTTTGGTGGTGGGAATGGAGTTAATACATACTCCTATTAACTTATAGTTTTATAAGTCACTATTTAATCAATATGAGAGGAGAAAATAGATTGAGTGTCTTGAGCTTTTTAATTCATAGACTTCAGTTCTGAGTGTATATGCCTTCAATCTAAACACTTAAGGTTTAATTAGTAAACTGATTATATATAATATAGAGTTATATGTAAAAATATTTTAATGATAAATGGATATATATATATATATATGATAGATGATAGTAGAGAGATAGATAGGTAAGTAGATATATAGGTAAGTAGGTAGATAGATAGATAGATAGATAGATAGATAGATAGATAGATAGATAGGTGATAGATGATAGATAGATAGAGAGATAGATAGATGGATGCATTCCATAGCACTGGAATTTCTCCAAGCACCTTGGCACTGGTTTGTGGTGCCAGTCCTCAAATATGGGCTATATGCTTGGCAAGGCACATAGCCTAACCAGTAAGCTATCTTCTGACTCCTAAGATATTTTTTTCCTAGAGGATGACTATGTCTTTAATATTTCCCTTTTAACTAAACTTCTAGGGAAAATGAACACCTTTAGTATTTACAGTTCTCTGCTTTTGCCCTTTATTTTTTTTTTCTTTTTCTTATTTTGAATCTGGGAAATTTTCTTTTTTTCACCATATTTTTGTGAAATTAAGCGAGTAGTCATTGTCATCTAGAAAAAATAAAAATTTATTCATTTCCCCCTTTGAAATCAGCTAAATTTTTATCTTTGTATAAAATAGTAGTTGTTGCAGAAGTATCCACATGAACCTCCAGGAAAAAAGAAAAAAATATATTTGTCCTTAATCTAGGATTTCTTTGTACAACTCAAGTGCTTTGGCAAAATATCTACTGGCAAAACTGAGCTCAAATAGCATTTCAGCTGTATTCTAAACGGCTTGTCTGGGACTGAAGCACACTCTGCTTATATACTTTGTGAAATATAGCTATATTTTCTTTTATCTTGGGAAAGGATTAAAGAATAGAATTATATTAGAATTGGTGGAAGCATGATCCATGCCCCCTTGATTATACTGAAACATTAAAATGTCATCAGCATGTTAATTTTGTCATCTCAACTGCATGAGATTTATTCAGCACTTCTATCTATTACATTACTCTGGAAACACAATTTATTCTGATTGTGGAAATGTCATAGGCAGCAACTAAAAACATCTGGAATTCTTAGTTTAGAAAGAATGCCTGGCTTCCATAATGCTCTTTCTAAATTAATTTTATCGATGAAGAAGGCAAGAATCAAACATTTTAAAATTATTCAGATTGAAATATTCATTTGACTCACCGTTTTAACCATGGATGTCAAAATATTAAAAAAAAAAAAAAAGGAAAATCAAAATCAAAATGTGTAAATAAAAAGTTGCTTTTTTTTATGGTTGGGAAAATAAAATGGTCTCAAATGCAAGCTTAGCTTCAGGAAAATATAGTGACCTGACTGACTTGTTTGTTTTCCTTCTTCATTTTAACAAGAAAAGCTTGACTAAGTCTGTGACACACTTATGAGAGTAAGGAGAGAGATGGGTAATTAATCCCAAGAAAATAAAAGACACAGAATTGTCAGAATGCCATGAAGCAATACGGAGTTTTGTTTTTGCTTCACTTCTGCCTTTAGAAGACTTGCAGTGGGTATACTTCTTTGCTGCTTTGGAGGTGAAAGGAACTTCCTTGCTTAGAACTCATATGTGGATTGGTTGGAGAGGAAAGAAGCAGTTAAGTAGTTAAAGAAAATTTAGGGATTTTTCTCAGTATGCATTTACATAATTTGTTGTGTGAGATGCATAAAATCCTGAAAATTCTGGCAGTTGAAGTCATTGTTAACTGGATGGTAAAATTTCATCCTAACCTAATAGGAAACTGCTCAGATTCCTTAGCCTGTTGATCTGAATATTTATAATTTCACTGCAGAATCATTAGTATGGTCAATAACAAAGAGCTATATTAACCTTGTGTGTTGTATTTTGTAATTCCTTCCAAATATTTGAAGAATTCCATCTCAAAACTCATCTGATAGAAAAAGTTTCACATAGGAAATTAAGAATCTATAGTAAATTTTCCAGAAAAACCCCATCCAACCCTCACCAAAGCAGGTTGTTTTCACCTTGCCTGTATCTGATTTAACAGTCTACAGGCTGTTAGGTATTATCAGAATCACCTATCTCTTGTGTTAGTTGAAATGCAACCTTTGCTTCCACATGCAGGGTGAACTATTTTGACAACATATAAAGGAAATAAATATGTTATTATGCTTATTCAATATATGCAGCATTCTCATGCCTGATATATATATATTTAACATAATTTCTATTTGGGGATGGTTTTTAGTTCAAATAAAAGTTGCAGAGATTGTACAGAGGATTTTCTTATACTATTCCATCTCCCTAACATTTTCCTGCTAAGTTAAAAAAGAAGAAGAAGAAGAAGAAGCTGGTATTAGAGATAGCTAGATGCTCAAAAATGTGTTGCTTGGAAATCAAATTGTTTTCTATGAGCAATTTCCTTAGTAGGGTTCACATATTGATTACTTGTGTAATCCTTAATTCTTACACATAAGTAAATATATATATATATATATATATATATTTACTTATGTGTAAGAATGTATTCTGTGAATATATATATATATATATTCACAGAATACATTGAAAACAATGGAATTTCAGTGTAGGAAAATAGCTTATCTAAGGCAACAGCTTTTGTAAATAAAAGGCGTCTAATTGCCATCTGAGTGGCTCCAAAAAATATATATATATATGATGGTTCCCTCCCCCTCCCCCAAAGAACACAATTGACTTCAACTTCTCTGTTGTTGCTGGCCACCTAATTCACAGAGGAAGTCTTATGAATGTTCATCTCTGGAAATTATACCTTTCTTCCAGTTCTTTAAAGCAAGTCCGTCTGAGAATGTGGAAACTCTGAAGGGAATGCAGTTGAGTTTAGCAAGGAGAAGCAGAGGTAAAAAGAAAACTTTCTTTTGTCACTTCGGAGGTTAAGGAGCAAGACTTTTTGTTGCCTTTTCCTCCGTTTATGCAAAGGCACTCATTAGCATAGACATGCATTTATTGTTTTCTAAGTGGAAAAAAAAAGGAGAGAGAGAAAGAAAGATGGAGCTTTAAAGGCTGTGTTTTTATGTTCTCGCCTTTTATCTGGAGAAACAAGCTGTAAAATACCCTTAGAAAACCACTTAAGAGGCTAAGAGGAAGAATGGTTGTGAGACTTGCAGTTTATTTTAAACACAGTGGCTTTGTTTATATCATTCAAAGGCATGGCGAAAACAGAAATGAGAGAAAAAAAAATACTCAGAAGCAGCTAGGAGTGGAACTGAGGTAAATAAGTCTATCTTCAGAGTGTCTACCTCTCCAAATTCCCTCTTGTATTCTCTCAATTCCACTTTCACCCTAGTTTAGAGGGATGCCTGGAAGGCAAGGACTGTGTTTAGAAGATGTGTTTGCATATTTTGAGTTAAAAATCTGTAGGCTTTCGTCAATGTATTTATATTATTCTGGGTTAAATGATTCATACTCTCCATTAGAGTTCTTCTCTAGTGAACCTTCAAGGTTTCCTATGCAAATGTCTAGCAATTTCCAGGTGAGTTTTGTGTAGTCATGCCATTACAAGAGTACATGTAAAGAAAAGATTAAGTCCTCTTCCTATTGTAGAAGGTGAGATGTGTCCTTTTACTTTACAGAATACAGTTCACTTAAATATTTCAGATGCGATTGTGTTTCTTCCTGGCTTAATTAAAACAACATTGATCAAAAGATACATATTTCATATCTGCAGTTGGCTCTGAAGTTCTTTCTATCTTGCTGCTTTTTGTTTTCTGCAGGTCCTTTCCAAGGTAACCATGGAAAGGCAAAGAACATAATCACATTTAGGAATCTGTAGAGGCCTCTACAAATGGTTGTGGTCTATATCAGTTCTCCCAATGTTACCTTTGCCAGATGGGAACAATGATTCACCTGGGTATCCAAAAGGAAAAAATAAAATACAAAATAAAAGATAATACTGTAATGGTAAAACACTAATCTATGATAGACTGTAGTTGAAACTAATTCTCACTTTATTAAGTTTTTCTCCATCTCTTTATCCTGTTATATAAAAATATTTCATTTTTCCCCTCCATCCTTCTTTCAGTTTTTCCTTTTTATCTTTATTTAAAATTTTACTTCATTATTTCTGTTTTACTTCAGCTCACTGAGTTAGCCATGCAACTGTTGTTATTGTCATTACTGCTACTACTACTACTACTACCACTACCACTACTCCTCCTCCTCCTCCTACTACAACTGTTATGAAGAGAGGAGCAGCTGAGTGGGGACCATCCCTCAGTTCCCTCCCCTGAGAAGTTTAGAACTTCTTGAAAGAATGGCAAGATAGACTCTGCAAATTCCATACTTCTTTATCATAGTTGTGAGGTAGAAATCTTGCAGAAGTGAAGCTGAAGTGTAGAGGAAACTCAGGGAGAGAGGATCCCCAAGTCCTCTCCCTGTGAATGCCCCAGCCTCTTAAATCCTTTGTATGTCACATGTTTGAGCCAGGTTCCCATTGGCCTGTTGAAATCACGAGGTGCCTTTACCTTATTAAAACTCCTCCCACAGTGTTCAAAGTTTTTCTTGGGCTCTAATCCCCACTTCTCATGTGTGCAGACATGGTGCAGCAAAGTTTCTGTTTTTAGGCTCTCCCTACCTCTTCCTTGATCTCAACACAATAGTAATAATAATAGTTACTATTATTATTATTATTTTAAACATAATACTGCTCAGCTCTTGCTTATGGATTGAACTTGGGACTATGGAACCTCAGGCATGGAAATCTCTTTGCATAGCCATTATGTATCTAGCCCTACCTGGACTATTATTATTTTACCAGGATATTGCTAGCTCTGGCTTATGGGAGTACTGGAAATTGAACCAGAAACCTCTGGTATCTCAGACATTGAAGTCTGTTGGGTTTGAGCTGGTGTAATCTGCCTGGCCTAAAACTATCTTTACAAAACCCATAATAACCTCACTTCTTTGTCCTGCTCAGCTGGTCTTCAATATCTTGTCAACCCAAGTTTCTACTGTCTTCACATTGGTTCTATATGAAAAACACCACCACCACCAGAAACTCATCAGTCCTTAACAACCTGCTTCCTACCTTAGTCTAATTAATATATGCTTAGTTCATGTTTTCATTCCTTTGTGCAAATAGCAATATTTCAAAGCTTTATAATCCATTTAATCTATTTATAGTCACTGCCAGGTGTTCTACATTCTACCTTTAACCAAATATAGTCCTGGGGCCCTGCTTTGTTCCCCAGGACTCAAGACTTTTCTGCTTAAACTGTTTTAGGTCCTTTGTTCATTCTTTATCTCCCCTTCATTCTCTAATTGCTACGTCTCCCAGTCTCTGACTTCTAAAACTATTTTTCTGTGAACTATGAGCTACACAGAGATGAGATTCATGGCAGTCATCTTTTTTTTTTCCTAATATTTATTTATTTATTGGATAAAGACAGCCAGAAATTGAGAGAAAAGGGGGAGATAGAGACTGAGAGACACCTGTAGCACTGCATCACTAGTCAAAAAGCTTTTTCCCCTGTAGGTGGGGACTGGAGGCTCAAACCAGGTGCATCACCCCTAGCCCCCATCTTTGTATCAGGATCAAAGTCCACAACAAGCTCTCAGGATGGGATATGGAGTTCTGGTGGTAGGAGTTGTGTGGAGCTGTACCTCTCTTATCCTATGGCTTTTGTGAGTATTTCCTTTTTATAACCAAAAATGTAAAGCAAAAAAAAAAAAAGGCTACAACAGAGTAGCTACTCAAACATTGTTTTCGTTTGTACCACAGAATTTTGAAAGAACAATGAAATGACCAAAAATAGATTAAATTATTATGGATATAGGTTAATAAAACATAATGATATATTTAAGTTACTTTGAAGTTAAGTCTCTATGTATGATGGATGGTGAATACATGCTATATAGTTATTATTCAATAGACATTTTTATTTGATTCAGCTCTATGATAATATGAACAAATAACATTTGCAAAGATTAACTTGAGTACATGTATAAATTACTCAAGAACTGGAAAGATAGGATTAAAATGTGTTCAGTCCCTTGAACATCTGTCCCTGCAAAAAGTTACCAGTGTAAAACTACTGCTAGAATTATAAGATTATTATGAATCGAGTACACTACCTACAATTATTTCTTTCAAAAGATTTGGGTAAGAAAACAAAAAATTGGGTAGTTCAAGCATGCTATAAGGTCTTAAAGCTCTATCACTTCTTTGTCATTATTTTAATTCTGGCCTGACTAACGTACTTTTATTACCAATTACATCTTGGAATTGTAGATTACACTTTTTTTTTAAAGCTTGCTGTTGTGATTATTCTTACGAGATCATCAACTCCATCGTTGTCAGAAAAGCATTTTTGCATGAAATTTAATTTCTGCAATGAAGGTTGAAAAATTATCTTGTCTCACCAATGAGGAAAACTCTACCAATTTCCTTACTCCCACCCTTCTGCTTTCTGTCAGAACAAAATAACCTCTTGAATTATCTGTATACAATATTTTGCATTGTTCTGGCAATGATTTGGCTCCATCTCTTGATAGGATATTGGACATGTGTGGCTAGGCCTGGCATCCCAAGGAATATGTTTACCATGAATTATCTTCCAAGGTTTTGACACCACCATCAGTTATGCCAGATGCAAATCATTTACTCTCTGTCAGTTCAAATACAGTCTTGTTTGGATGGCTTAAATCGATGCTGGCACCAAAATACAACAAGCAATATTGTTCAACTTGAAAGCAAAGCTAAATGTATACAGCGCCAAAACGGGGAAATGATACAATGTAGACTGAATTTTGTAAGTGTTACTTAATGTCAGCATAGCATGAGATCGTCAAAGGAATAGTGACATTTCCTACAGAGAAAAAGGAAAGTTCTTCCACAGTTGCAGACAAAATTCTTTGACACGGAGTTTTAAGACAACCGTAATATGCTGTATGGCCCTACAAGTCTGCCAGATCTTATAGAGTCAAAAATGAGCTCCTGGTAATGTCCTTCAGGGAAATGCCACATTAAATTCTGGAATTTGGGAATTTAATACTAATGGATTTAGTATTGCAATATTTCCTAGAGCTTAACACAAATTGGTGAACTAATTGCTGCAAGAGTAAAACCAGTTTCACCAATATCTCTTGCTCTTCTCTGTTTAAAAACTAAAACAGAGCATAGTATGCAAAGTTTCAGATTATAAAATCATTTATTTATTGACTTTTGGCATAAGACAGCATAACTATAAGCAAGATGACTAGCTTTTTTTGCTTACTTATTTAGAAACATTTTAGTTTTTCACAGATAATGGCAGAATTGAATATAATGTTCTGGCCGAGGACAATGGGTTAAGCATCTCCTGTTAGAAAACCTAGACATAAATATATGTTTCATCACTGTATTATAGCATTGTCTTTCTAATCCCCAGTTTTATGACATAAAATGGAGAAGGAATGTTCCAATTTAAGATGATGAAATGCTGATTTAAACTATGTAAAGTTAATGCATATACATGTGTATTATGACAGCAGTTGTTATTAGTAAATATAGGGTCATAAGAACCATAACTAATTGAACATAGTAATTGTAATAAACAATTAACTGTGAAAGTTAAAAAAAATAAGCCTGCATTTTCATGAACAGATTAAATCTTAGTTTATTTACTATATTCTTGACTCCTTAAAATGGGTCCGATAATCATTCCTAGTTATTTTTTTTCTGAGAAGCAGAATATAAAAAAATATTTTCGAATACAGCATTATATTCAACTCAGGGGAAAAAAAGCACATTTACACCAAAAAATAATCATGCCACTTAAATTTGTCCATTTGCTTTGGTAAAGTAGCTAAACAAAGTGAATTGACGATTATGTGATTATTTTCAAAACTATTATTTATTATTTGAGTTCACATAGAGATATTATTTCCTTCTTCCAGATGCTACACATCCCACTTGATACTTATCAAACAAGACTGCAGTTCTCAATGAGCCGAGATTTTATCTGGCAGTGTTTGGAGATAGTTTAGGTGTCATGATAGTCATGACTGTCTTGATTGTGTGTGTGTGTGTGTGTGTGTGTGTGTGTGTGTGTGTGTGTGTGTGTGTGTGTGTGTGTGTAGGTGGGGGGAAGGTGCTATCCTTATCTAATGACAGAGACCAAGGTACTTGCTAAACCTCCTAGAACGCATAAGACATGTCTGCCAATAAATAACTATTTGGTTTTAAATATCAATATTGCTGCTTTTGATAAGCTCCTATATACTTTATATAAAATAAAGGAACATTTTTTCTTTTCATATTTGTAGTTTTTTTTAAAGATTAGAGTATATCTGAACATATTTTCATGCAGCTAACACACTTCAGGACTAAATCACATACAGATTACCACTTTCATCAGACAACATGCACCCAGGAGAAGTTAAATTTCTTTAATGTGAACTCATGGGAGTATATTATAAGTTAATTAATATTCTTGGCAAGACAGGAATATTATATACTTTTTTTTTTTTTACCAGAGCACTGCTCAACTCTGGGTATTGAACCTGGGGCCTCAGAGCCTCAGAGCCTGAGGGTCTCAGGCATGAGAGTCTGTTTGCATATCCACTATACTATTTCCCCTGCCTATGTTGATTATTTTCTGGAACAAACAAAAATGAAAATTTTTATCATAAATAATTTTTGCTTTATTACATTTTTATTTGGAGCTTATAAAATATTTTTAAAAATAAGATTTTAAATATGATTTGCATAACTATAGTGAAAATAAGATTTAAATATGATTTAAATAAGATTTAAAATAAGATTTAAATCTTATTTAAATATGATTTAAATAAGATTTAAAATAAGATTTAAATATGATTTGCATAACTATAGTGAAATTAATCTATACAGGATCAAGTCATCTATCTACTTTGTTATTTTACAACTGAGAATATCAGGAAATAAAAAGTAACTAGACCAACTTCTCCAAGGCCATCAACTTTGTTGTGTATAATAGAATCAGGGTCAAATTTGCAATCAAATCAAATAACTTACTAATTTTATTTCATATTATCTCATGTTATAAATACATCTAAGTTCAGTGCTTATTTTCCTCAAATAAATGACTTTTTTCTCCTCGCCCCACTCCCACACACATACAACTCACATATGCATTTCTTTCTCTATTCATTTATTCTTTTTAGTTTTTTTGAGGACAGAAGTGCCAACAGTAAGAAACCTTTAATTTGACAATGTGCCTAAAAGCTTTTCCATGTGTTTTATCCCAAATCTGTCTCCTACAGATTTAGAGGTGTGGAGAGGCTAGATGAAGCTGTTTCAGACTGGTTAATCTTCTGTTTGGTCAGAGTGTGAAGTGGTCCATGCTACAGAGTTCCTCATCACCAGAGGAACAAGTTTTGTCGATTAGTCTGGTTTAACTTGTAGGGATTTTTAGAAATCCACAAAACAAGTGAAATTTAATATACACATTTTAAACTCAGTTTGTCAAGGCCTGCTCTTTCAACAACAAAACTCACAGTGACAGTGATGTATGGTTTTCCTTATGAGACCTGAAAACTGATGGATATGTGATCTTATAAATGCTTAGACAAACTAATGCACATAATTATATTTTCCATTTGAAGTCTATTGCTAGGCATTCTAATACAATATCATTAGTTGAAATGGCCATGATGATAAAGCTTGGGCAGTTTGTCACAGTAATTACAGGGTGATTATTTTTGACTGGAATAAAGATTTCATTTTTAGGATGGTGGAAAGTATCACCACAAATTACAAACAGTCTTATAAAATAATAAAAACTTTAAGATTTTAATGCATTTCCAGCATTATTCTAAATTAATTTCTCATTAATGAAAAGGTCCATAAATTGGTTAAATAAATTATTTTAAAGTGATTAAAAATATGGCTTTTCCAAAAGGATGCCACTTATCTCATTAATGGCTCCTATGTATAAAAATGTCAACATTAGATAAAATTTGAGTGTAGTAAATAAGGCTTATGTCATAATTAACAGCCCTTAAACAAAGGATTTTTTAAGCAGACACAGAGTATGCATTTATCTTCACTATTTTCAAATGGTTGATTAAAGTAGACAGTGTCCTAACATCTGTATTGAAAACTATATTAATCAATTGATTAATCATGCGACATTAATCAAAAGCCTCCCTAAGTGTTTTAGTATCTGAGCGGCTCTTAGTATTTTCTATCAGATCGCTTTTAAGGTGTCCATTAAAAAGATTAAATTTGGGTGGTAAATATTGAGGGGTTGTGGAACTTGTGGCTTCTCACTGGAAGGTCATAGCCACCGCTCATTAGTGCTACTTTTAATGGGATAAGAAGCAAAAGTTTTGAATATGTGACTAAATCAATTAATCAGCCCTGTGTTGACTCATTCCAGTAAGCAGTTTAGTATCTGCCGAATCGGCACCCTGACCACTGGGCTGATTTTTCCTCAATGGACTAACAGCAAGGAATACTTTTTACTTAAGGAGCTCAAATTGGGTGGTCAATAAACTGATGCTGTGACAACTGTTCAATAGGTTGGTTTGTAGGAACTAGTTAAAAGTCAACTTTTATTATTAAGAATGTATTTAAATTATCTAGGCTGCCCTGTGTAATGAATGTAAGAATTCCTGTCACTAGATTGGAAGGTTCGGCATCAAATGAATTGTTTCAGTGTGTGGTGAGATTCAATTGAACTTCACAGTACAAATCCAAGCTTACTAACCAACTGTAAACTTGGAGATTGGAGACTTATAATTGGTTAGCTGTTAGATTTCCAGATTTTTATATATATGATTAGTCAGGCCAATTCCTATAGTAAATGAGGAAAATGTCTGCATCAAAACCAGAAAATCAATATATTTCAAAGAACATTATACTATAATGTTCTATATAATATAGACATCAATTGGATAGTAAAAATCATAGTTTTATCATTTAAAGGCACCGCTCTACTACTATGTACTGTCTTTATAATCCTCCAAATAAACTTTTTAATAGATTCTTTTAAGTTGATCTTATTATAATATATAAGTGTTGAATGTATGCTGTGTAAACAGTTTTGATTTTATAATGCTTTTTCATATGTAAGGATAATGGTTAAGATTTTGGGTCATGCAATAAATGGTTTTAATGACATTCAGTGACATTAATTTTTTCACTTTTCCTGGAAATAATAATTTTTCATGCTAAATCCAAACCTATAGGCTTTAAAAAACATGATGTAACCCATCTGTTTATTCCCGCTGTTGCATAAAGAAAGACTATGTAGACAAGATAGTTCTCTGTAGATTGTGCAAAACCTTTATGATTTGGGCATGCCTAATTATTGCTGTTTTTCAGCAAAATGATTAGATGGGAGTTTTAAAATTCAGAAACATATCCTAAAGCATCATCAGTAAGAAACTCATATCTTGCTAAGTAAATTTAAATGTGGCCGAGTCTTCATCTATAAATGACGCTTTTTTTTTTTTTACTCTCGTTACTTGGAATGGAAATAGTTATTCTATTTTATATAATCCAGTATTGTTTGTAGACAGAAGGGTGATTGGGAGCTGAGGTCTGCATTACTTCTGCAGTCCTTTAATGGATAAGTCTACTTATAGACGGAAAACATCTATTAAAAACACAGTTACCTTTAGAATGAGTTGCTCAATCACACCTGTTTTATTGGAATACTTTTTAAATTGATTTTTTTTTTACACATTTGCTACCATAGTAAGATAAAATCTAGATAGTTCTTTTTACCTCCTCAAGTTGTTCCAGCCAAGTTTATTACTTTTTCACTATTCTTAGTTCTTTGTCATCAGCAGTCCTTTCTAAAAAATTTGACACAGTAAATCCAGTTGTGATAAGATATTGCAAGAGACTGGTTGCTTTTAGCATGCACCAGCTACATTATAATTCTGAGTGTGTTTTGTTATGAAGTATCTGAATAATGTTTGTACTTGATTAATACTTAGAGCTATTCAGGTACCCACAAATGCTAGAAACCCTTATTTCAGTTCTTTGTTACCAAATAATTACATGGAAAAGAAACATGTCTAAAAATAATCAGAAATAGATTTGGTTATGTCTGTGTGTACATATTGTTTCTTATTTGAGTTATATTTTCATTTTGCTATTGATGTGAAGCTTGGTTGCCTTCAGCAGGGAAGGAAATATAATCTGCATAATTCCCATTAGTTCTTCATTGAGCAAATGCATTTTGATATTCTATAGTAGGTTGGTTTGTGGCTAATCATTTTTGTACTTAGCAGCAGGTATTACTGCGATATTGAAAAAATAATGTTTTAGAAATAATGGATATCATCTAGTCATAAAATACCTACATTTCAATGTCTACTAATTCATTGTTTAAATATAGAAACTAGAATTAATTGCTAATTAGATAAGTGTTTCATTACCTGAGTTAGTTTTTATGCCATTAAAAAATCATTTAAAAATTATATTTATTTTTGAAGACTGTTCTTGTTGTATGACACCATTATATGTTGTCATATGTTCATGAAGAGTTTTATTTACTATAGTTTGGATTGGAGAATTTTTTAGAAAGGGGACTATCTACAGATAAAAGTATTACATATGATAAGCCATTTCTGAACTTTGGATAATATTAGCTTAATTCTAGATTACTGTGACTTTCAATGTGGCAATTCCTTAATGGAATTCAAAATTATGTCATTTTGACTGAAAGCCATAAGCTATTATTGATTACGATTGAAAACACTTTCCTTAAATTACCTCTCAGACCTTTACAGGTATTTATGAAAATCACAGAACCATTTTCATTTCCTCATTATTAGAGTAGTGACATGACAAGTATATCTATATAATAGTTATGTGGAGAGCACATATGATAAAAAGTCACTTTGAAAACTGTCAAGAGTACTTGCACTGGGGTTATATTACTATAGTATTAATCAGAACTTTGGTGTTACGTTTAAAACAATAATCAGTCATCTAAAGACTCAGTTCCTCAAGCCATCTTGCCTATAAATGTTCATTCCTAACTGCAGACTTGGTCTCCGTGACTTAACTATATGCCTCACTTTCCTCATTGTGAAATAGTGGCAATGCCTAGAATACAAGGTTCTTGTGAACTAATGAGTTAAGAATACAAAGGGAACCTGAAAAAATAAAACAGAAAAAAATAATACGTTTATAATTTTTTTCCCTGATGTTACTATTAGTGCTTGATCCAATCATAAATAAATAAACATGTTGATTAAGTTATTATGATGTAAATTGGACTAGTGTGGGGTAGACAACTGTGAAAATGAATTTCCCAGATCTGGTTTACAAGTATGATTCTTAAACCTGTGAGGTGGCATAATGATTGGAGTGCTGAACTTAGATGTATGAGGTCTAACTTTAATCCCAGGCATTCCATGAGCCAGAGTAATGCTTTGATTATCTCTATCTATCCCTATCATCTCTCTATCTCTATCTCCATCTCCATCCCTGCCTCTCCCCCACCCTTCCTTTTTTGTCCTTTTCCTATTTCTCTGTTTTGTGTATATACATAACATTTCTTCAAATAAATAAATAAATAAAGTGGTGTGCCAAGTTGGGCACACCCATTACCATGCACGAGGACTCACTTTCAAGTCCACACTTGCAAGGAGCAACTTCATGAGTGGTGAAGCAGTGATGCAGGTGTGTCTCTCATGCTCTCCAGATCTCTGTCCTCTCCTCTTTCAATTTCTCTTTTAGTCGTATCAAAATAAATAAGTAAATAAAATTATAATTCTTATTTTGGGGATTTTTTTTAAATTTCATAATCCTTATTTGTTTGCATGGCAGACAATTGGAAATGGAAAGTAAAATTCATCTTCACTGTTGCAGAAAAATGCATAATTTTCCCTTCAATATTTGCTGAGTGGATTTGCTTTTGGAGCAAAATTTTAATCATGTGATTCCTACCTATAAATGAAAGTGAAGTTAACTTTTCCTATGAAAGATTTTCATTTTATTCAAAACCAGTCTATACACTATACAGAGTGTTCTGATATCTTGTTCAAATGTATATACTTTTCTTTTTCTTGGTTATATATGAGTGATACATTTTGTCAATATTAAATATCATGGTGATGTGAAGTTTCTTAATGCAAAACATCAGGAATAAGAATTATTATCTTATGTAATGTTGCTTTCTCTTAATCCAATGTTATTTTCCTAGGATTTTGCACATTGTGTATATCAGAGAGAAGAGTGTACCAATAGTTATTTACAATTTGTATGAATTTCTCAGGAATATAGAAAAAAATAGCTTTTATTGGAAAAGGAACCTAACTTTCATTGGCATTTCACAGTAATGGAAGATGGTGATTTTTAAAAATCTGGGTTTATTTTCTTTCTTAATATACCTGCCCTTATATGTCGTTAAACAGACACACACACACACACACACACACACACACACACACACACACACACACACCCACACACACACACTCTTTGAGTAGTAAACAATAGAAATTGATCAAGAGAGTCATACATATATGTGTATGCAAAAGAAATAGCTACCTCTTTTGGAAATAAAAAGGCTAAATCTAGTTTTTAACAGGTAGTAAAAAAAATCCTCAGTTTTCTAGGTACTTCTAAGTAGTTCTTACATTGGTCAAGGGTGAGGAAGAAAGCTGAAATTTTAAAATAGCAATTATGTAATTAGGTTGCAGTTTATAGCTGCTTTTTATCTGTTAAGATTTAGAAATAAAAAAGTTAAGATTATAAAAACCATACAGTAAAGATTTACTTGTTTATGTTAAATCCCAAATAGTTAAAGGTATCTCTAAAATGCTTCCCAGTTATTATATAAAACTCAAAGACAAGTTCAGATGATTATAAATACTTTTTAAAATTTTATTTATTATTGGACAGAGATAGAGGGAAGTTGAGAGGGAAGGGGGAGATAAAGAGGGAGAGAAACAGAGAGACACCTACAGCCCTGCTTCATTACTCGTGAAGCTTTCCCCTTTCAGGTGGGGGCTAGGGGCTTGAACCTGGGTCCTTGTGCACTGTAATTGAGCACTTAACCAGGTGTACCACCAACCTGGCCCCTTTTTAAAAATCCCTTTTTAAAAATTTAAATGCCCATATTCTGCCCATGTTCAGTTGGGAAGCAATTACAGAAGCCAGACCTTCCACCTTCTGCACCCTACAATGACTCTGGGTCCATACTCCCAGAGGGATAAAGAATAGGAAAGCTATCAGGAGAGGGGATGGGATATGGAGTTCTGGTGGTGGGAATTGTGTGGAGTTATACCCCTCTTATCCTGTAGTTTTGGTCAGTGTTTCATTTTTATAAATAAAAATTAAAAAATAAAATAGAATAAATCTCTGTAGTATCTCAACTTGATGAGAAAGATAGTTTATCATTTTATTAAAGATGGAATTATTACCATTTTTTCTAAGAGATTTCCTCTTACCATTTAGGACATAAGATGTGTATTGATATGAAAATTAAGATGGAATTTTAAGAATAAACATTTTAGAATTCAGGATATAGGCACTAGTGTATACCACAAGTGTAGTTTACAAGTCCTTTTTATTCTGTAGAGATTTCAGTATCAGCATACTAAAAAGCTACTAGTTTTCATTGTTTAGATGTGCATTTCACGTGTCAGTTATTTCCTTTAATTTTCAAAATAACTCAATTCACTGGAAGCAGTAGCTATACTTTGCAAATATATGTAGTTAACTTTTTTTCTCACTGGAATGACATTTGATTCAAAATTTTGGATGCTGTTTTTTTCTTTTTCCTTAAATTGTCTCAATGTTACCTTTATGTGTTCCCAACAAATTGTAATTTGCTTGTTTAAATTATGGCATGTTTCTTTAAGTTAGACATTTTAGGGACTAGAAATTTTAAAGCTCTGTATACTCTATCAGTTATGTTTTGATCCAAAATGGCGAATTAAATTGTATCATTATATGACAATACAAATATTAAATTATATTACTTCTTAGAATTTAAAATTTGTTTAAATAATGAAGAGTATATGACAAAAATTAAGTGACATGAAGTTTTCAACAACTCAATAATTCAACTTTAATAATTCAACTTTAATTTATCTTATAAACATTATGAACTATTTTTTTTTAATTTGTGAAGAGATGTCATCATTTTAAATATAGCCATGAATCTGTCAACAGCAATGTCATGAGTTTAATGTGTCAGTTCAGAACCAAGGATCAACCCACTAAGTCTTTTACAGTTTTCGTGTTAATTATTGCCTAGTGAAATTTTAATTTGCTCCAAGATTGCATGGTGAGTATGGTTATTACAATTAAGTTTATATTGGAAATTGGCACTAGAGGGAGCTAAGTAATTGTATCATTTATGTGTTCAGGGAGAAATTGAACATTCATTTAAAAACTTGTATTTTTTCAGAACCTGCTGATTTTACAAATATGGCAGCTATGCCTCAGCAAATTATAAGCAATAATGAATTAGTTAATTTTCTTTAGTGAAAACTGCTATGGTAAGATTATTAAATTACTGTATTTTTACTATTACCAGCTACCAGTCAGTAAATTAGGATTTCTAGGACTCTTTGGGGAAAGGGATTATTACTATTATCAATGTTTATCATTATTTTGCCTCTAACAGAATTAAAATGCTTATAGTACTGTGTTAAATACAATCTTTTGTTGCCAAATTTATTGTTTGATAAGAAAATGTCCTTGTTGAATAGGATTTCCGTGTATATTAGAAAACAACTTTAGTCTTACCGAATGTTCTAGGGATTTGGTTGTTGTGATTACTTTGAAAGCTTCATTCAATTTATCAATAATTGTCTTCTCTGGTAAGCAGAGAGAAGATGAAGGAGCAGAGTTGTGGGGTTCGTTACTTTCATAACTTAATCTCTAAAATGAACAAAAGTTTGCTTAGGTGTATAATGCTAAAAGATGTTAGTCTTTGTTTTTATATAAAAAGTATAGAATAAAAGAATAAACATATGTATTTTGTGTTGACTTATAGAAGACATTCATATTTGAAAATAGCTGTATATTGTCAATATATTAAGGGATTTCCCCCCCTCCCATCACATCACTTAGGCAGTTCAGCCCAAAAAGGCATATATAAGCTAATTGATCTTATAACTGAATGTGTCCTCTTACTGCTAATAGAAATTGACCAGTTTTTACAAGTATTATGAGTGGAAATTTGGGGTTAGGGTTTAAAGTAATATGAAATTCTGTTCTCATTTTGATTCTCCTTTGCAAACAAAATAATGTTGAAAATAATGAAATAAAATTCATGGTCTCTAATGGTAAAATTATCTTATTGTTAGCAAGACCAATGTCAAAAGGGAAGTTTCTTGACTTTTTTTTTCTTTTTTGGTTAAAATAAGGAAACCTCCTGTCATAAATTACTTATATATAGGTTTAATCTTAATAGAGAGGTGAATTCTAAGAAAAGTTAATGTACTAGAAAAAATACAGCTCAGCCTCATACTACTTATAGTATTTCCCTTTTTTTCTTTCTCTTATGGAAATAAAGTATTCCTCAAATCATATATATGTTTACTTTTGGAATAATAGCATATCATCTATTCACAGGAATCTATAATCAAGTGTATAGTTGCAAGAGTTTTTTGCAAGTGATATTTCAAATAGTTTAAGGGGAAAGAAGACTTGTGTATTGAATAAACTATGAATTTTTCAGAGCTCTGGTATTTAAAAAATTTAATGTACCTGAGAATTGGCTAAAAACTGTAGATTTTAACTCAGAAACTTTGGAATCTGCTTTTTAGCAAACTCCCTCACAGTGCTGCTACTGTTGCCTGTGGAACACACATTGAATAGGAATAATCTTTACTTTCTTTAATCCTGATGCACGCTGCTCTGACTTTGTAGAAGAATTAAGAGCAAAGGATAGGCAGGAGTTTAGAACAAACGGATGACCTGATCTGGGATCCTGAGAGGCCAACTTCAGTGGTGCTGCCCCTTCATAAGTCTACACTAACCACATATAGGGATGGTAGTTAATCTTCAGACATGGGTCCATCTCCAACCATTTACATCATCCAGCTGCAACTTTCCTTTGATTCCCCAACGTGTAGGAGAGACCACATTGCTATCTTCAAAGAATTGCAGTAGCTTCAGTATAGTTCATTTGAATATGTAAGCCCCGTCCACAGTGACATCTAGGAAAGCAGTGTGATACAGTAAACAGAATTGAATTCAAGTCAGACTTATCTTGATTCCACCACTTGTTACATATGTAATCTTGAGAATTTTATTTGACATTATTGGTTACTGACAAAATATATAATTCCTAGCTCTTTTTTTTTTTTAAACTTAATTTACTTATTTTTCTTTCTTGTTTTTTCTTCTTCTTATTTTTATGGATATAGAGAGGCAGAAAGATAGGGCCTGGTGGTTGAGCAGTGGGTTAAGTGCACATGGCACAAAGCGCATGGACTGGATGGAGTAAGGATCCCAGTTCGAGTCCCTGGCTCCCCACCTGCAGGGGAGTCACTTCACAAGTGGTGAAGCAGGCCTGCAGATGTCTATCTTTCTCTCCTCCTCTCTTGTCTTCCCCTCCCCTCTCCATTTCTCTCTGTCCTATCCAACAATGACGACAACAATAATAATAACTAAAACATTAAAAAATATGATGAGTCCTTAGAATACTGTAAGTTTGAGACACTGGAAAGATTTTTTCTTTTTTATTTATTTTTTAATACTCCTTTATTTTCCCTTTTGTTGCCCTTGTTGTTTTTTATTGTTGACATAGCTATTCTTGTCGTCGTTATTGATGTTGTACTTGTTAGCTAGGACAGAGATTAATGGAGAGAGGAAGGGAAGGCGGGGGTGGGGTGGGGGGAAGAAAGACAGGCACCTACAGACCTGCTTCACTGCCCGTGAAGCGACTTCCCTGCAGGTGGGGAGCTGGGGGCTTGAACCGGGATCCTTACGCCGGTCTTTGCGCTTTGCGCCACATGCGCTTAATCAGCTGTGCTGCAGCCCGACTCCCAGATATTTTCTTTTTATTAAAGAGTGATTTAGTTGTAATTAAAAAACAGTTCTTTCTTCTGTAATCCAGTGTAAGATATGAGAAGGATCTGAGTCAAAATGGTAGAACTAGAGAGAAAGGGTTATATAATTATTTGAGAATTAACTTTGCAAAAAATAGTGATTGTCAGAACATGGGAATACCACTTAGCACATCTAAAGGCAAGAAAGAACCCAAATCTTCCTTCCTTCTGTCTATCTGGAAAAATAAGCTTAGAGTAGTGAAGTCCTGGTAATAACAAAACTAGCAGTGTAATAACCCACCCTAGGGCCATGCAGGTAGTGCTCCTGGCTAGTTGCACACATTACAAGGCACAGAAACCTAGTTTCAGGGACCTTTCCCCATCTGTAGGGGGAAAGCTTCAAGCATGTGTGGGGAAGCAGTGCTGCAGGTGTCTCTCTTTCTCCGTTAACTCCCCTTTCCCTCTGCATTTCTGACCTGTCGAATAAACGTTCAATAAATATAACCTACCATCCCATGAAAACAAATACCTCTTCAAAAAGTAAAAAGATTGCAAATTTTTTTTATTCTGTTCTCTAAAAAATAAAATGTGTGACTTTGGGGTATCACAAAATTATGAGATTGCATGGATTATTATTTTTTTAATATTTTCTTTCAGTTAATAATGAGAGAAAGAATCAAGAGTCAGAAAACATTTGAGGAGTGCACTGAAATGTGGTATTCAAAGTCCTGTCTCCAGAACGTGGCTGAGTGGATATATATATATGTCCTCTAACAAATAATACAAAGTACTGCACTTCTCTATTAGAAAGCTTGCATAATAAAAAGGATTAAGATAAATCTGCCTCCTACAAACTGGAGAAAAACTGCTAATTCATAAAGTGTTGTTATCTTCTCTGATAAAAATTCTCTATGAGAACATGTATCTCAGTGTTTTCTTTTTTCGATATTTATACCTTAAAATGAATCATGTGTATGCCATGTATAGCTTCTTAATAATGGTTTGGTTAGTAAGATGGTATTAAAAATACACCTAAAATTTAGATTGCTTGTGATAACATGGGCACAAGGTAGAATTAACATTTTGAACAAGAAAGTAGGCCAAGCGACTGGAAGAATAAAGCAATTCCCTAAAATATTCAGCTGAAAGAGTTTTAGCCAATAACCCTAAGGAGTGAACTTAAGATCTTTAAAACTTTGTTCTTGGGCAACATAATGTGATAGATGTCTCATGGGAAAAAAGAAAACTCAAAATGCCAGGATTTTTCAAGCAGTCTTTTTGCACTTGGATCGAACAGGAATCTGAAATACAGTCTTAACAATGTAATTCTTTTTTTTCCTTCCAGGGTTTTCCTAAAGGTAGAGTTTCCACAAGAGAATCAAACATGGACCTATCCATTCATAGTCAACCAGTGAGTTCAGAAAATGTAAGTGTTCCTTTACATTGTAAAGTCTCCATACCAAGAAGATGCCCAGAATATTTAGGCTTCCATTGGAAATATGAATCAAAGAAAATAGCTGAATGTGACTATCTTTATGAAAGAAAATAAAGTTTCTTTCAAAAGATGTAACCCCTCCCCCATGCCTCAGGACAATATACTGTTGCAATCTTCAGAAGATGAAGTCTATATATACAAATTAGGAATTGCTAACAAGTGAATAGATTTTCTACTTTTGGGGAATGTTCTAAAAAAAAACACACCAACTATTCTACTGGTTACTTCAACTAACCAAAGGAATGGAGGCAAGGCCATATAAAATCCTCGGTTTCTGAGCACTGCAATTAAGTAGAAGATGTCTTTATGTGAGAAGCTTGGTCATGCAAGCCTGTCTTTTCTCAATGTTGCTTTCTCCAGACATGTCCATACTCCCAGTCTGCCTCTCTCTTTCCCTAGTAGGGTGGGTCTCTGGGAAGCAGAGCTCCAGGACACATTGGTGGGGTCTTCAGTCCAGGGAAATCTGGCCGGCATCCTGATGGAATCTGGAACCTGGTGGCTGAAAAGAGAGTTAACATACAAAGCCAAACAAATTGTTGCGTAGTCATGGACCCAAAGCTTGGAATAGTGGAGTGGAAGTGTTAGGGGGGTACTCACTGCAAACTCTAGTGTACTTCTGCTTTCAGGTATCTGTTTTGCACTAGTTTATGGATACGTGTGAACATATGCTCTGTCTCACAGAACCTGGTCTATATCTAGGTTTTGGGACTTTGTTAGAAAGTGATCCACCTGGGATGGAATTAGAGAATAATATGAAAGGGAAGGTCTCACCTGAGTAATGAAGCTGAAGGGTTGTCATTCCACACGTGAAGTCTCTGGACACATTCTGAAGTGAAGCATGTTGAGGTGGCCATCGTTGCTTTGATTAGGTTGCAATCAGCTGATGCAATATTATTTGATATGGATTGGCAGAGGCATGTGGAAAAGTGGGCCCTATCCTAAGGTTCCTGGACTGGGGGGAAATATAGTCTCTATAGTGGAGATGTGAGGTTCCTGCTGTCTTAGGGTTCAAAAGGAAATGGATAATTAATGTTATCAACACATTAATTGGTAATTGGGTTAACTTTGAAAAGTCCTTTTGTTAGGGTTTGCTGTATAGTACCCAGTATCTTGAATGTAGCTGTGTCATTGGTTGCTTCTGATCTACTTGGTCTAGGCTTTTGAGAGAGTCTGCATATCAAATACACAGCCTATATATTAAAAAAAACTCAGTCTGTGTTTTAAAAACTTTGAGACATACGATTAATTTCCCCCCCCATATTAATTAACTAGTGATTTATATGACTACACTTTACTAGGAGTAAATCAGTCATTTATGAGTAAACTATTTTAAATTATTCTTCTGTTTACTGTTTGGTAAAAATAAGTGGAGCCCATTATCATTTATTATTTTGGTTTTGAACATCTAAAATGTACATATAAAATGAGTATTTAAATTATTATTCTATGTGGCATACACAATGTTTACTTTTTTAATTTGAATGTTTGCTAAATTTGTAAAGACAGATATTTACTATAATGCCTGCATTTAAAATTACAATAAATAAGAAGATATATAAAAAAACTGGGCATATATTTTATATGACACATCTGACTAACATTAAATTATGTGCATTCAGGATGATTACTTAGCATGACAGAATTTCATCAGTCTTTCATTGTACATGTCAATAATATAAAAATGCTATCCTAACCTTATCACGTTCCTTTGACCATAATATGATTCCACAGATGCACTACCTATCAGATTCACCTATTCAAATCCTTAGGATCTGAGGTTTAATTCAGAAACTTTCCTTTGAATAAGCCTATGTGGTGGTCCAGGAGGTGGTGCAGTAGATAAAACGTTAGTCTCTCAGGCATGAGGTCTTGAGTTCAGTCCTCAGCAGCACATGTACGAGAGTGATGCCTAGTTCTTTCTCTCTCTCCTATCCCTCTCATTAATAAATAAATAAGATATTTTTAAGAAAATAACCCTATGTGGTTATGATTCTAGCTTTTCTGTGGAAAGTGAAATATAAGGTGCTGGGAAATTGTGCAGATGCAGTCACATCTGCCATGTTGTCCCCTCAGGATATTGCTAGTTCCCACGAGAGTTGGGACATTCTCGGAGTGCCTGTTCCGCCATGTTGTGCCCTCAGGGCATTGTCAATTCCCTGCGATAGTTGGAGTGCTTTGGTTACTCCTCCCCCTTCCCATTCCTGCAAGAGTTATTATCCTACCCTGGAGTGCTATGGTTACTCCTCCCCCTTCCCATTCCCACGAGAGTTATTATCCTACCCTGGAGTGCTATGGTTACTCCTCCCCCTTCTCATTCTCATGAGAGCTATTCCCATGAAAGCCCTTCTTCTTCCACCCCTCGCTCTCTTGCCTGCCTTTCACTTCGGTGATTAGATGCAGGGAAGGTTGCTGTGCGAGGCGGCCATTTTTGCTACCTCCACGTGGCACATACTGATGCTCTTTCACCCAACTCTGAGGTGCGAGCACAAATAAAGGATTGTGTTCCCTTTCTGCTCCAAAACTCCTTTTTCTGCATCCCACCATCGCCACAAGTGACACCTGGCACCCAACGTGGGGCGGAAAGAGATTGGTGAAAATCAGGGTGTGACAAGGAGAGGGGGTGGAGCAGAAAGACATGGTGAACCAGTGGGGATAAAACCAATGCCATAGAGGCAGGGAGGTGCTTAGTTAACAGTGGTTTATGTAAATAGAATATGGTGTTAAGCATGGGGGATTAAACTAATGAAACAGAAGGGGTCTTAGAAGCATACCAACAATTCCCCCTTTCTTTTTAACTAATGGCCATAGTATCAGGAGTGTGGGGTGAACAGAAACCTATATCATACAGGCATTTTCAAAAGAACTGGCACAAGACATGGAGGAACAAAATAGGAGAGCAGCAAGAACCAGTGTGATGCCAAGGGGAGGCCTGAGGGGGGCGTTTCCTACCTCAAAGAGAAGTGTCTAGCAGGCAAAAGGGCATATCCTGCCTCTGTGGGCATCTCTTGCCTCAAAGGGTGTTTCCTGCCTCCGTGGGCATCTCTTGCCTCAAAGGGCATTTCCTGCCTCTGTGGGCATGACCTAGTAAGGAGGGGGAGTTTCCTACCTCTGGGGACAGGGCCTGCAGGTGAGGGTGTGGAGCAAAAAGACATCGTGAACCAATGGGGATTAAACCAATGCCCTAGAGGCAGGGAGGTGCTTAGTTAACAGTGGTTTATGTAAATAGAATACAGTGTTAAGCAGGGGGGATTAAACCAATGAATCAGAAGGGGTCTTAGAAGTATACCAACAATAAGGTCAACAAATTAATACATTTTTTAAAGGACCCTAGGGGCTGGGTAGGGGTGCCTTGGTTGAGAGGAAATGTTACCATGCTCACCAACTTGGGTCAAGTTCCTGATTCCCACCTGCATGGGTGAAGCTTCAAAGCAATGAAATAGTACAGCAGGTGTCTCCTTTTCTCCCTCCCACTCTATCTCCTCAACCTCTCTCAGATAATTTCTGTCTTATCACATAAACATAAAGGTAAGGAAGGAAAGAGGAAATTAAATGCCTGCAGGTGGGGTGGATTCTGTGCAGGCACTGAACCCCAGCAATACCCCTGGTGGCAAAAAGCAAACCTTCAACTTTCAATTATGTTCGTCTACATATATCTATGTGTATGACTCACATATTTTTAAAATTTATTTATTCATTTTTCCCTGTTGTTGCCCTTGTTTATTGTCATTGTTATTGTAATTGCTGTCATTGTTGGTGGATAGGACAGAGAGAAATGGAGTGAGGAGGGGAAGACAGAGAGGGGAAGAGAAAGATAAACACCTGCAGACCTGCTTCACTGCCTATGAAGCAACCCCCCTGCAGGTGGGGAGCTGGGGGATTGAACCAGGATCCAGATGCCAGTCCATGTGCTTTCAGCCATGTGCTTTCAGCCATGTGCACTTAAACCACTGCGCCAACGCTCGGCTACCTCACGTAAATGTTTATAACCCTATATGTCTAATTGTTCCACTTCTATTTTTCCACTTCATTACTAAAGCTCTGTTGGTATTTCACCTGAGAAAAACAGTTATGTCATGATACTGTCTAAATTAGCTGTTGCTTTTCTGCTATTCTATAGTATCTGGGATTCAATGCATGCTTCCTGATTTAAAGACTTTCCATATTTATCAGCAGAAAGTTGTGGGAAGCTGGTTGGGTGGTTGGGGATAAAAACAATTATTTTGTCTCCATGTCAAAAGAAAGTTAAAAATCAAGTATTTCATATAACTTGTTTCATCCAGACCCCACCAAAAGTGTAAGTTCTGAGAGTTGTGTCAATCTGATGACACAGAACACAATTATGGAAAATATACTCTGGCTGAGAAGGCTGCAGGGGCCGGTTTCCTGAGTTTGGTGCCATCTGCTTGTGGAGGCCTGAGGCTGTGTCACACCCATGCACATGCATTTATAATTGCACTATGTCTAAGGTTTTGCTTGTTCATTTGCTCAGAGAATAATCTTTTAATGCTAGGTCCTTAATATACTGATTCCTGTGTCACATTTACTTTCCTTGGTATTTTCTGCAAAAGTATGGTTTCTTCCATTGCTAATGAAAGAAAATTGTGGAAAGTTGTTCTGAGTCCCTATCTTCTTTTCTCTAAGGATATAACACTTTGCTATTAACTATCCTACTCTCTTTGCCATTTTCCAGGTTTTTCCTCTGAGCTGTGGCAAGGAGAGGGCCATTTAAAATAATTCTTAGAGAAAAATGAACCGCTGTCTGGGTAGTGTTAGGACACTCTGGTTGCAAAGTATTATAAATCTTGTGGGAAATAATATAAGAGAACTCATGGACATAAGTACACCCAATATTGTCAAGTATAGTACTGCTCAGCAGATGCTAACTGGCTAGATAAATACCTGAAGGTAGTTTTGTAATACTGTAATATGACAGAATTTTGTCTGCATGTCTAAAATAAGACATGATTTAATAAGAAGGCCTGGATATTAAAATTGTTATAAACAATGATTTAATTTAAAAGTGCTAGAGTATGGGTTTTCTCTGTTTCATAGACAGGGAAAAGAGATTTTTTTCAGTTAGTTGGTTATTTTTCTTGGGTGCAGGAACAATAAAATTCTTCAGTATCAATTAGTGGTAACTATATACTCAGACACCTAGACTATATAGCAAATCAGACCAAACAGAAGCTTTTTTACTTGCAGATGAAGCGTGTGTGTGTGTGTGTGTGTGTGTGTGTGTGTGTGTGTGTGTGTGGTGGAGGAGAACCATACTGTTTACTGCTGCTCATATTTTAGTGTAATTTTCATCCCTCTTTAGTAATTTTTACATCATGGGGGCTGAGTGATAGTGCACCAGGTTAAGTGCACATAGTGTGAAGTACAAGTACCTGTGCAAGGATCAGGGTTTGAGCCCCCGGCTCCCCACCTGCATGGGAGTCGCTTCACAAGTGGTGAAACAGGTCTGCAGGTGTCTATCATTCTCTTCCCCTCTCTGTCTTCCTCTCCTCTCTCGATTTCTCTCTATTCTGTACTACTACAACAATAACAACAGCACCAACAACAATGGAAGAAAAGATGGCCGCCAGGAGCAGTGGATGTGTGGTGCAGCCCAAGCAATAACCAAGAAAATTTTATACCACAATAATGTGGAAAAAATAGTCCAACAATATTTATATTATCATCACATTGTATATTAGCTAAAATAAAAAAGATGATTTAAAAAAAATGATTGACCTGAATTAAATTTTTGAGGTCCCACATTTAACCCCTGGTACTACTATAAGCCAATTCTGAGCATACTCTTATAAGAAAAAAAGATTACTGAATTGAAAGAATTTAAATTTTATACTACTTGTATTATAGTGAAAAGCCATATTATTATTTTTTTTAAATATTTATTTTATTTATTTATTCCGTTTTGTTGCCCTTGTTGTTTTATTGTTGTAGTTATTATTGTTGTTGTCGTTGTTGGATAGGACAGAGAGAAATGGAGAGAGGAGGGGCAGACAGAGAGGAGGAGAGAAAGACAGACACCTGCAGACCTGCTTCACCGCCTGTGAAGCGACTCCCCTGCAGGTGGGGAGCCGGGGTTCGAACCGGGATCCTTATGCTGGTCCTTGTGCTTTGCGCCACCTGTGCTTAACCCGCTGCGCTACAGCCCAACTCCCGAAAAGCCATATTATTAATGACACTTTGTTAAACATACCCCAGAGTTCAATTTTAGTAGCCTACACAACATATTTCTTTTTCAGTAGATATTTAAAGCTGGGGGGATATATTGTACCTTCATCCATTTTAATTTCTGATAATACTTAGTACATAGTCTGTATAGCTAGTGTTTTCTCAATTAAGCTGTATTTTAATATCTGTCTCTGATTTCCCATAGGAAGTAGTACTTTGACATTTCAATCACATAATGATGTGATATAAAATGGGTTAAAGTTTTTCGTGCTTATCAGATTGAACCCTTCACAATTTTGTATAGTTTCAATATATAATAATTTTGGGCTCTATTTAAAGAGTAAGTCTAGGACTGTGTATTTCACTGAGAATCATAAAATAAAAAAAAAAAAGGAGAGAGAGAAAATTTAAAAGTCAATTCCCCCAATACTGCCTTTTATACAGAGGATAACTGAAGGTCAAAGAAATTAAATGATTTGTGTAATGTGAGAAAACTAGTTGCTTACAACACTTAGAATAAACTAAATCATAAATGATTTTTATTTTTATGATTATTTTATGACTCTTTGTACTCGATTAAAAATAAGTGTTCTAAAATCACATATGTTTAATTTTTTATTTGATAGAAACTTGTCATTTATTGCAACATCAATGGAACATTCGTGAATATACAGAGTCAAAACAAGAATAAATCTTGTGACTTTTTTCTTAGGAAGTACAATTGAATGTTATATTAAAGAAAGATTACTATTGGTAACTAATTTGCAACTGTATAGGCCAAAGAAATCTATAACCACAGAACTTTGAAACATGAGTAAAGAGGAAGAGTTTCAGATATTAACTCAGCCTTTTCACATGGTAGTCACTGAAATATTAAGATTTGGAGCCTGTGTGGGAGTGTATCTAAATATAGTTGTTATTTTGCATCTTTATTCTGCAGTTTCTCAGACATATTCATGACACAGAAAATCTGCTACACAGGTATGATTTTCAATAGGATTCTGAGGGGTCATTTCTTCAATAGTCAAAATACAATATAACTTGAAACAACTAAAAAGTCTTCTTGTTTGTATTCTGATATGGTCTTCCCAACTCTTCCATTTTTTCCTGAGGAGATCTGCATAGCTTGAAAAGTATATTTTCCCAAAGATGCCAACTTTTATGAAAAATTCTTTCACAGACTGTAACCAATTAGTTGGCCTTAAAATTACAATTGATTCCTTCCCTGACAGCTCTGTTAACAAGGCAGGATGCTGATAAAGGAATGAGGATCGATATTTTAAAGTTCTAAGTTAGAAATTAGAAACTTTTCAGCCAGAAATTCAAATGACCTGAATATGTTGTTTGGCATGTTTTAGATTTATTTTTGTTAAGTATCATTTTATTGACAACATGCTGAAAACAGAGGATTATTGCCACAAGGCTACAATTACATATATCTTCATATATGTATCAGTGATCTCACCCTCCACCAAATTAGCATCATGTTTCACCACAGGACAATAGGTTCCTCCCTACTCACCCCCAAGTCAGTGCTCATCCTAATCCTTTCTGAGTACTAGATCCACTGCAATAGGCTGCTGTCCATTGAGATCTTAACCCCTATATCTTTTTTTTTAATAATTACATTGGGGTTTATGGTTTACAGTACATTTGTTGGACTATGGGTACATGTCTCTTCCTCGCCATCAGTATTTGCAGAACTCTCACCTTACAAAATATATCCTTCCCCACTGTCATGTACCAAAATTCCAACCTTTTTTAAATATATATACTTTTTATTTATAAAAAGGGAACACTGACAAAAACCATAGGATAAGAGGGGTACAACTCCACACATTCCCACCAACAGAATTCCGTATTCCATCCTCTCCCCTGATAGCTTCCTATTCTTTATCCTTCTGGAAGGTATGGACTCAGGGTCTTTATGAGATGCAGAAGATGGGAGGTCTGGCTTCTGTAATTGATTCCCCCTTCTCCGCTGAACATGGGCATTGGCAGTTTGATCCATACTACCAGCCTGTCTCTCTCTTTCCCTAGTGGGGTGGGGCACTGGGGAAGCAGGGATCCAGGGCATATTGGTGGGGTCATCTGCCCAGGGAGGTCCAGTTGGTATCACGATAGCATGTGGAACCTGGTGGCTAAAAAAGAGTTAATATATAAAGCCAAACAAATTGTTGACTAATCATGAACCTAAAGCTGGATTACTGCAGATGAAAATTTGAGCATATACATTTTGTAGACAGTAGACCTATTTTAGGTATATTCCAAAGGTATATTCTCATGACTATACTAGTGTTTTTTTTTTTTTTTTCCTGAGCCTGACATCTGATATGCAGGTGGACTCAAAGTATTGTCTGGGGAGATGATGTCATGGCTGGAAAAAGGACCAGAAAGCTGTCAGGGAAGAGTAGCTCCCAAATATGGGAAAGGTGTATAACTATTGTTGACTCTAAACCCCAATGATTTGATGTGGTCTGGGGCCCATATTCAGCTTAGGAGCCTATATGACCTCTGCATCCCTGTAGATCTGAGCACTCATTCTGTAGTCATGAGTAGGAATGTTCCAGGATGCTCCAATTTCAGAACCCATCTTCCTCAGGTGGAAGAGTATGTTGTCCAGCCTTCCTTTGGAGGATGGAACGTTCTCTACTGTGGTTGATCCATGTTGAGGACAAGGTCCTATGGGGGTCCACAGAGTGTTCTGTTATGTTCTTCCTGATAGAGATGACCAGTAACAATGGAAAGAGGGATTTATATATTCAAGGACTAGACCCTTCTTGTCTTTTTGGGAATCTCAGGATTCCTCGAATAGGGCCCCAGCTGATGGGGTGGCCTGATAGTGATTAAAGAGTCATCATTAAAGTATGCCAGTCTCTTGTCATTGTTCAGCTTTTGCAGTTCTTACTTTGATAAGGTTAGCTTTGGCCAACTTTTTTTTTTTTAAGTATTTTAGGTAGCTGTATCTATGCATTATTTAATTTTTATTCCTCATGGTCTCTCGTAAATCAGTCTCACACATTGATTTATTTACTTGCTACACTCCTGCCTAGATGATCATCATGTTCACTCAGTATTGCTTATCACAGAATTTCATGTATGAAATTATACCAATTAGGACCTTGCCATTTGAGATTAAGGACCGGGCTAAGTGGTAAGGTGATTTATGGAAAAAGAAACACAAATAAATAAAAAGATATGTACTTTTTCAGTGAGCCTGAAATGTACCAGTTAGTCAGCTATGTACTTGGCTCACATTATCACAATTGATTACGATACTTTTAGGTGAAAAATGGTGTTTTTGTTTGTACAGTTAAGGATGAGTACAAAGATGAGGAGACTTAAGAATCAAATACTGGTGGACCTCATAGAAAAAACTTTATTTTTGAAACAGAAACAGTTAATTCCTCTGAGTGAACTTCTGTAGTACTACATTGCCAATTATTTTAGAGACATGACTTGGAATATATAATTTAAACTTTATTTTTTAATTTTTCCCTTTTGTTGCCTTTGTTGTTTATCATCATCATTGCTTCTATTATTGTTGTTGTTATTGCTGTCATTGTTGTTGGATAGGACAGAGAGAAATGGAGAGAGGAGGGTAAGACACAGGGGGAGAGAAAGATAGACATCTGCAAACCTGCTTCACCACTTGTGAAGTGAGCCCCTGCAGGTGGGGTGCCAGAGACTCGAACCAGGATCCTTATGCTGGTCCTTGTGCTGCGCCACCACCCGGCTCACAGGAATATATAATTTTACTTGTATTTTAAAAATGTACTCAAGAGGAAAATAGGCCAAATCACTTTATTTAAAATACCTTGGATGTTTTACTTAAAATTCAGTAATATACTAAAGAAATCTCAAGGTGAAATATATCTATATTCATATCTATCAGTATGTCATCTAAAAGTAAAACATAAACATTAAAAGGAATATATACCATTTTCATCTGGATTAGATTTTTTTCTTTGCCATTTACTAGCTCCTGGAATCAGTAGAAAATTATAGGATTCACAGAAGCAAAACAATTCCTGAGGATTTTTTTTTTTTACCTAGGTCTCCTCCCATTTAGTGGTAGATTGCTTAAAAAAGAAACAAGTATAAAAATTTAAAAAACCTCTATCTCTATAGATATGTGTGTCAGAAAATTACCAGGCAGATGCATAGCAGGTAATTTATTAAACTGAACAGAAAAATTCAAATGTACAGACCAATCATACTAGTCACTTTCTGAATAAATATTAGACTTGAAATATCTCCAGAAGACATGCCTAAAGGTTTATCAGAAACACTTATGAACTATATTTATTATTTAATACAATAGGGTAAAGACTTATTACGCATCGGATTTTGGAATATAGCCAATAAAACTGATGTCAGCTACACTGGATTTGTGAAAGGGCCTATTAATGGGAGGTGAATTGGCTCTAGTAGGATCACACATACAAGGTGCAAATATCTGAGGGGCTATATAAGCCTGGGTCACAGTATTCAAGTCCACCAAGGAAACTTTAAAAAAAAAATAAATACACTGGTAAAAATGTTAGCTTCAATATGAAATGAAAACTCTTGCCTGCAACTACTGAGCATTCATAAGTACTTTTGGAATTTAAGCTCACACATTATTCTCTTTAGCTACATGGGGACTCAGAGAAGAATGATATTTTGTTTTACAAACATGCATAATTATTATTTTCTAGTGATTATTTTTTTGTAATACAGTTGAACACATACATGAACTGATCAAGTGTGCGCCAGGTGTCGTTTGGGGTGGCAGCGGGACACAGAAAAAGGAGGTTTGGAGCAGAAAGGGAACACAATCCTTTATTTGCACTGGCACCTCAGAGTTGGGTGAGAGAGCATCAGTTTGGGCCACGTGGAGATAGCAAAAATGGCCGCCTCGCACAGCAACTTTCCCTGTGTTTAATCACCGAAGTGAACGGCGGGCAAGAGAAAGAGGGGCAGAAGGAGGAGGGCTTTTATAGGAATAGCTCTCTTGAGAATGGGAAGGGGGAGGAGTAACCAAAGCACTCCAACTATTGCGGGGGAATTGACAGTGCCCTGAGGGCACAACATGGCAGATGTGACTGTACCTGCACAATTTCTCAGCAATCAAGTCTCCTTTGTACATCTGAAATTGGATTCATCCAATGTCTTCTCTTCATAAAAGCATTTTTAGGAGAGGGATAGAGAGGCAGAGGAGAGAGATAGAGAAGAGAAAGAGAGCTTTCCTAGCACCAAAGCTTTCTTCAATGTGGTTGAGGTTGGGCTCAAAGCTGAGTTGTACTTATGGCAAAGCAACACACTATCCAAATGACCTATTTTGTTGGTTTAATATGAGCATTTTTTTCATTGCATACCAGAGGACTGCTCAACACTGGCATGTGGTGGTGATAGGGGTATTAAATGTGGGGCTTCTGGACGATAGCCATGACAGTGTGGTGTGTTTACCATTACACTATTTCCTAAACACTGGTGACTGGTAACGTCTACTACTTCTGGTAGAGCCTGTGTTAGGCTTGTTGGAAATCTGTTACCTGCATCTTTTCTAAAATTGAAATTCAACGGGAATGTCTGAGAAAAACTCAAAGTAATATCTGATTAGGATGTGCCAGCGATTTATTCTGATGTAATGAACAGGAGAAATACAGGAAATTTCAATTGGTTACAAAATTGTAATATTGGGTAGGAGAGAAAAATAGAGGAAAGAACAGAAAGAAAGAAAAAAAAATCTTGAATTCATAAAGTAGTACCTAGCTATGTAGCTTTTGTAAAGAAAAATAAAGTGTTTATCCTCAGAAAGGCTGTGAAAGCCACTATCCTAATGTGGTAATTTATTCCCAGTGGGTAAGTCAGTGTGAAACATGAAACTAGATTGAGGATGGCAGCTAGGTTTCATATTGGCTGCCATGTCTCCTTGATTTGTAGTGACTGCCTAGAAAGATGTGAACAAAAGAGCTGTAAGACCTTATCTAAGACCAGAGTTTAGTGTCCTGTGATTGATTAGTGATGTCTGCATGGTAATAGAAATGAGAGTTATTGACATAGGTTATGTAATGTTTCTTTCATCATTCTTGGAGGCAATATGACTCTTGACTTGGATAGTTTAAAATGCTCACATCTGACTAATGTAAATTTAGCTCATTATTTGAGTGCCTTAAACAGTTTTTAACCAAATTGTAATCTTCACAAGTCTTGACAATTAATTGGTCTAAACAAATGATAGAGTGGAGCTTCCTTTTCTATTTTATTTAAAAGTACAACTTTGTGATTGGTACATAAAAGCCTTAAGTAGGCTGATTATTAACATTTTTATCTGTCTATACAGCCCTATTCTGATAATTTGTTGCTAATATTAAAATTTAAGCAAAGAAAACTAGCACAAGGCAGAGTTCTATATTTAAAAAGAATATAGCAGTTATTATATGATATTACATTGTAGTCATAAAATCTGGGTTTTGACACTGAAAGGCAAGTGCATGTAATTTGCCAGTTGTCGATTCAATTGTCGATTCAAGGCAATACAAAGGGCAACAGGTGTTTTCAGTGGGAAACTTATAACATAGTTATGTCAGACATGTCCAGAGATACCAGGCCTGGGATGTCAATGCTCCAGCTCTAATACTCTGGTGAGACTTTTCCTATCTCTCAGGACTCCTTAGTTCCATTTTGGGTGGCATACTTCCTAGTAAGTTTGTAGACCTTAGATATTGACCAGAGCCCATAAGATAGGGCACATGTGTCCAATTATCCATAAGTTAGGGTAAATATATATGCCTTAAAGTAAAAGTGCACAATAGTTTGCAGTGACTCAGTAAGTGCAAAAAGTAAGTAGAAAGACATAAAAAAAGTCACCAGAAAGTACTCAACAAATATTTAATCTACTGTTCTACTAAGACCTAGATACCCTCCTTACCTTCTTCCTCTTTCACTTCCCTCAGTCACTCTAAGTCTAAAGTCTAACCATGTCAGATAAATTAAGGACTACAAAAGCTGGATTAAGGGCAACAAACCAGCATATTTTAATGATGGCCCTTTTGGTCACTACCAGGTCACACCATCACCCAGGGCCCTGGTGAGGGAATCCTGGGATTCCCACTTAGATATAATATGACTAGACCTCTAACAGATCCCTCTCTTCACCATCACTACTCATCTCCAATAGGAACAACATCATGAACCCTTTTGTGGGCCTCTATAGGACCCTGCCCTTAATGGAGAACAACAATACTAGAGACTGCCCACACTCTGCAAAGGGAGGCTGGATCAGCATACTGTACTACTTGAGGAAGACTGGTCCTGAAGAAATTGTACCCATGTGACAATTACATTGCAAACAGTTACTCCCCCTTCCCCCCAAAAAAATCAATTATAAAAAAATAATTAGCTTTGCTATATTGAATGATAAACCCACACAATAGACTTTGAAGTTTCTCTGATTAGATGCACAGAAGCCAGGACAGGTTTGATGGTGGGAATGTGAGTGACCCACTATATAGGGAAATCTGAAGGCACTGCTTTGTGAATACAATCAAGGACATAATTTTCTTATACATGAAGTTACATTATTAGCATTTCTATACTTAACCCACAAGGAGACTTTTAATTTTAAATCTGGAGTTTGCTAAGAAATCTACTAGATAGTGTTGGATCTATAGTAATATGTATCTGAAGACATCTCAAGAGGATTTTCATGTGTTTTTTGGTATGATTTGATTGGTTAACTTTGAGCCAGGGTAGGCTTAAATATTTATTCAGTAAGTTAATGGTAATTGCTTCTTTGCTTACTGCCATTTTAGCATAGGAAAAGTCTCATTATACTTTTCTTTAACATGAGAGAGATTAAATACCAGTGCCTCATTCTACTGCATGAAACACTGAGATTCTACTTGGAAATTCATGCTTTTAAGTCTAACATTCTAGCTACTACTCCACCACCCAGTCCACCATTATACTTTTCAACAATTCAGATAGCAAGTCGAATCTGGAAACAACTTTTTTCAAAAGATAAGAAAACTCCTTCCTTATGGAAAGCCTGGAAAGAAAGATTAAAAAAGCAATAGATTGGGCAAAATAAAAGCTGGAAATGGAAACATATATGAATGCAGGAAGATAGATTTTAGAGCACTGATCTCTTGAACAAGAAACATATTGCTGGATGCAAATGAGAGATAAATACCCTCAGAAATATTTCCTACAAATGGTAATGAATCATTACTGCTAGCATTAGTTGTTCTTTTTTTCTGCCACCAGGGTTATTGCCATCACTAAGAATCGACTGTTCCTGATGCCATTTTTTTCTCTTCCCTCCACCTTTTTTTTTCAAATTATTTTTTTATAAGACAGAAATTGAGAGGGAAGAAGGTGAGAGAGAGAGTGAGAGAGTGAGTTATATCTGCATATTTACTTCACAGCTCAGGAAGCATCCCACCTGCAGGTGGAGAACAGGGCTCAAACCCTAATGCTTGCTCATGAGCACTTAACCTAGTGTGTCACCACAGGCCTCCACTGGCATATATATTTTTCAATTTTTATTTATAAAAAGGAAACACAAAAACCATAAGATAAGAGGGGTACAACTCCACACAATTCCCACCACCAGAACCCTCCCCTCCCCTGATAGCTTTCCTGTTCTTTATCCCTCTGGGAGTATGGACCCAGGGTCATTATGGGATGCAGAAAGTGGAAGGTCTGGCTTTTGTAATTGCTTCCCCACTGAACATGGGCATTGGCAGGTCAATCCATACTCCCAGCCTGTCTTTCTCTTTCTCTAGTGGGGCGGGGTTCTGGGGAGGCAGGGCTTCAAGTGGGGTCATCTGCCCAGGGAAGTCTGGTTGGCATCATCTTAGCACCTGGAACCTGGTGGCTGAAAAATGAGTCAACATATAAAGCCAAACAAATTGTTGACTAATCATGAACCTAAAGGCTGGAATAGTTCAGATGACGAGTTGGGAGGTCTCTGTTTTGTAGATAGTTAGTAGGCATATTTTAGTTATATTCAAAAGGGCCCATGGCTATACTAATTTTTGTTTTCCTGAGCTTGGTGGATCCAAGTTATTTTCTGGGGAGATGATATCATGGATGGACAAAGGGCCAGACAGCTGGATCAGGGAAGAGAGTAGCATCCAAATATAGGAAAAGTTCATAAATATTGTTGACTGTAAACCCCATCGATTTGATGTGATCTGGAGCCCATATTCAGCTTAGGAGCCTATATGACCTCTGCATCCCTGTAGATCTGAGCTCACATTCTGTGGTCATGTGTAGGAACTTTCCAAGCTACCTCGGTTTCAGGACCCATCTTCCTCAGGTGTAGCATAGAGTATGTTGTTCAGCCTTCCTTTGGAGAATGAAACATTCTCTACCATTGTTGATCCATGTTGAGGGCAAGGTCCTATTGGGCCCCATAGAGGGATCTAGAGTGTTCTTCCTGATATAGATGACCAGAACAATCGAAAGAGTGATTTATTCAAGGCCTAGGCCCATCTTGTCTGTTTGGGAATCTCAGGACTTCCCAACTGGGGCCCCAGCTGATGGGGTGGCCTGATAGTGATTATAAAGAGTCATCATTAAAGTGTACCACTCTCTTACCCTTATTCAGGTTTTTGTAGTCTTTACTTTGATAAGGTGAGATTTAGGAGTGTGTAAGGAAAGTGTAATAGGAAGTAGGTGAGGAGGGTATCTAGGTCTAAGTAGACATTATTTAATTAGGAACTTTATGGTGTCTTTTCTTTCTGTCTTTTTTTTTTTTTTTTTGCCTCCAGGCTTATCACTGGGGCTTGGTTCCTCAATCCACTACTACTGGAAGCCATTTTTCCCATTTTATTGCCCTTGTTGTTGTCATCCTTATTGTTATTGTTGCCATCAATGTCTTTGTTGTTGAATAAGACAGAGAGAAATGGAGAGAGGAGGGGAAGACAGAGAGGGGGAGAGAAAGATAGACACCTGCAGACCTGCTTCACCACTTGTGAAGTGAACTCCCTGCAATTGGGGAGCCAGGGCCTCAACCAGGATCCTTACAGCGGTCCCTGCGCTTCGTACCATGTGCACTTAACCCGCTGCTACCACCCGAACCCTCTTTATGGTGTCTTTTTAGGAGTTTTTAATGGGCCTCCTTAGGTCTCCCGGAGACCACTCTTGAGTACTGTGGAAAATAGTGCTATCAAATAGTTCTTGTTTTCCCAGGAAGTTCCCAGATTTTGTAAAAAACTGAGCTTCCGGAGTTGGGTGGTAGCGCAGCAGGTTGAGGCAAGTGGCGCAAAGTGCAAGGACTGGCGTAAGGATCCCGGTTCAAGCCCCTGGCTCCCCTCCTGAAGGGAGTCCCTTCACAAGCAGTGAAGCAGGTCTGTAGGTGTCTATCTTTCTCTCCTCCTCTCTGTCTTCCCCCCCTCCATTTTTTTCTGTCCTATCCATCAACGGCAAGAATAATAACTACAACAACAAAACAAGGACAACAAAAGGAAATAAATTAATTAATATTTTTTAAAAATTCTTAAAAAAACACAACAGCTTAGCTTCCAATTGGAGAAATGCCCTCATTTTGATGCAAATAGGAATGATTACCTTCAGAGTTTAAGTGTAACCCTTTGGATCACATAGGGACTTCAGGAAATGTTTCAGTACTTAATGCTGATCTTTACTTGAAAAGATTTTTTTTTAATTTATTCATTTATTTATTTTCCCTTTTGTTGCCCTTGTTTTTTTTTTTGTTGTTGTTGCAGTTATTATTGCTGTTGTTCTTTATGTCTTTGTTAGATAGGACAGAGAGAAATGGAGAGAGGAGGGGAAGACAGAAAGGGGGAGAGAAAGACACCTGCAAACCTGCTTCACCGCCTATGAAGCTACTCCTCTGCAGGTGGGGAGCCGGGGCTGGAACTGGGATCCTTGAGCCAGTCCTTGCAATGCCACCTGCGCTTAACCCACCGTGCTACTGCCTGACTCCCTTGAAAAGCTTTTTTAACAAAAGTTACAGGTGTTATGCTTTGGGGCATTAGTGATAGAACCCGGTGGAGGAGGGAATCTCTGCCCAACTTTGTTTCCTTCTTTATGACAAGTTGTTTACATTTTCCAAGCCTTCATTTTTTTTTAAACTTATTTATTACTTGATGGAGACAGAGAAAAATTGAGAGGGTAGGGGAAGATAGAGAAGGAGAGAGACAGAGAGACACCTGTAGCTCTACTTCACCACTTGTGAAGCTTTCCCCCTGCAGTGGGGACCAGAGGCTTGTACCTGGATCCTTGTGCACTGTAATCTGTGCGCTTAATAAGGTGCACCACCACCTGGTCCCCTCAAGCCCTTTTTCTCTAGTTAAAATTAAATTAAATTAATACTTTTTCTTGATTCCTGACAAAGATGGCATTTACAAAAACCTCCTGATGTATCATGACTGAGTTTGATTAGGAGCTAGCAATTTAAGGTATAAATCTGATGCATCTTAATATATTATTTCAGTTAGGGTTACTGTTTTTATTCTTTGAGAGACAGAAATTTTTTTTTTTTAGTTTCAGAAATCAGTATTTTTCGTCATCCTCACTGCTTTAAAACTTTTGAGCTGGATTTTGACTATGATCACATAGTTCCCTTTTGTATGATTAAAATTGACAAATTGAAAGCAGAATGATGTGTCAATTATTTTTGACTTAATCTGCTTATGGTAAATAAAATATCGAATTTCATCAAGTAATATGAGTGACGATTCTGTAGTATTTTGTAAACTCAAATGTTATATGATTGAAGAAAATGGGTAATAGTTATGGGAAAAATATGAAAAAAATGACTTTAAACTTTTGGAAAAAAGCTTGTAACCACCTTAGAAAAAATGATAGATATGAATAACTTAGGAAAGAAAATTCTCAACTATGTGGCATTTGAGTTTAATAGTGTCAATGAGCTAAATATTGCAAGGCCCTGAATATTTCGATGCTATACTAAATAAAATAAAGTAGATCAAGTATGTATATCTACATGTAGACAATCAATTTACTTGGGTATGTCTCAAGTAGTGCGTGCTTTTTAATTGAGGAAATGTTATTTTAACAGACATGTTGTTTTAAGGCTATAGTTTTATATCTCTTCAAGACTATTTTGGCATAGTTACCCACCACGAAAGTGTGACTTTTCTCTCTCGACCACCAACCACTGTGTTCCCTCTCTCCTTTTAGCCTTCCTCATTGAGTACTCTCAGATCTGCAGTGGAAGCCTAGGGAATTCTTGTGTTTCACTTTGGCACTATCATTGTTTTGTTTATTTCTATTACACCTATAGGTGAGATCATTTAGTATTTGTTATACTTCTGGCCTATTTCAGTTGGCATGTTCCCCTCTACTTCCATCAATGTCATAGTGAAAGGCAATGCTAACTTTTTTTTTTTCAGTTGCAGAATAGTGTTAATATGTATCATAATTTCCTTATCCACTTATTTGTTGGACACACACCTGGATTATTTCCAGCCCCAAGCTTTGACTTCTAGTATCGAGGGTACTTCCTAGCATTTTCTTACTTCAATGTAAAGAAAATAGAACATGTGATACTAATAAGTTAAATCATTTCCAAGTTTCAGTTAAAACAGTTTAACTTTTGTAGTTTGCCTATACCACCATCCCTGTATATCCAAATCTCTTCTCTATTATTTTCCTTATTAATCTAATTTGACGCTAAATGCCCTGGTTTTTTTTCTCTCAATATTTTCCAAACTTGCCTGCTCATGAGTCTGCTTAACTTCGTGTCTGTAGATGAACCCTTATTTTATCATCCTTCATCTGAAGCTATTTTTAAAAACCCTGCACATGTTTTTTTTTTTTTTTTTTTTTTTTCCTCCAGGGTTATTGCTGGGCTCGGTGCCTGCACCATGAATCCACCGCTCCTGGAGGCCATTTTTTTCCCTTTTTGTTGCCCTAGTTGTTGCAGCCTCGTTGTGGTTATTATTGCCATTGTTGACGTTGCTTTGTTGTTGGATAGGACAGAGAGAAATGGAGAGAGGAGGGGAAGAGAGAGGGGAGAGAAAGACAGACACCTGCAGACCTGCTTCACCGCCCGTGAAGCGACTCCCCTGCAGGTGGGGAGCCGGGGGCTCGAACTGGGATCCTTACGCCGGTCCCTGCGCTTTGCGCCACGTGCGCTTAACCCACTGCGCACCGCCCGACTCCCCCTGCACATGTTTTTAAGGTGTGCTGTAATATAATCCTTTCTCTGAATCAACCCTCTGTGCTTTATTCCCACTCCGACTTTCCTGTGGTAGCACTTCAAGGTCTGCGAAAGTTTTCCTCACTCGTCTACACTATTTGCATTGTATAGTTTTCTTATCTAACCACAAAATTATAAGCTCCTTAGGGATTTTAAGGTAAGAACTCTTAAGTAAGGAGCAATTTGCATAAAAATAGTAATCTGTCTCCTTTTTGAAATTGTCAAGGACTCTGAACATTTTGAGATTTGTCCTTGCAAATTAATCAATATTTGTGACAGTTCTGGGAATACTGGAAAATGATATAAGGAACTTGATTCAGAAGCAGGGGAGTTTACTTTTCAAAGTAATAGCAGTGTCCAGATTTATGAGACTTTTCTTGAATAGCATTTCTACGTCCCGATTTCAGTACCATAATGTGAAGTGAGCTAGGTATAAAATGTATACATCATGGTTTTCAAAACAGAAGAAGTACCTTGAACTTAGGTAATTTCTCCTTTTATACAGACTAACAAGCATGTAAGGCCATCTCTTTTTAAAGAGTCACTGTCTCTGCCTTCCAGTTCTGGTCATAGATGGTATAGAGAAAATGATATTCAATATATCTGCTTATAAGACATGCTAAACTGTTAGAAGCCCCAAAGTTGTTTCACATAGAAAATATTCATTCAGTCAACAAGTATCTTCGAAGCAATTCATACATTTGATAGTTCTAGGTGCCAAATAAAAACGATTAGGAAAATAACAGGGCCTTTGTTCTAAATTTCTAACTGGTAAAATGAGACAATGAGAGTTTTGGACTATTGCATCATTGGTATAGTGAGTGCAAGCTTCTAAATGTAGGTGTTTTTTTTTTTTTTCTTTTAATTTTACCATCTGTGTTATTGTTCCTCTCTATTGTATTTTAGATTAATTTATACAATTAAATATATGGTGTGATAAGATGAATCAATCATAACTTGCCCTCTGCTATAAACAATAATCTGTCATCAGAAAATGTCATATGGAGGCTAGGGATTGACTCAGCTGGTACATTGTGGGTCTTGCCTGGCTGAAGTCCGAGGTTTGATCCTTTGTAGGAATGGTTTTCTGGCCAGTCCTCCTTTCTCATTAAGTAAATAGTATCAATCTTTACTAAAGTGAAACGTCGTAAGTGCTAGACATTGACTTTTGAAGTAAATTTTAAAGTACTTGTTTATTTAATTTATTGCATAGGAAAAAACTGAGGGTGGGTTTAGAGAGGAAGAGGAACAGTAACAGCATTGCTTCATTGCTCAGGAAGCTTCCAAGCTGCAGGTAGGGAGTGAAAGCTTAAACTCAGAACCCTGTACATGGTAACCTGAGCTCAAGTGATTATGCCACCCCCAGGTCCTGCTTGCAGTGATTTTTGCAAGTTTCTATACGTTTTCCTTAAATATGCCTGTTTGGACCTAGAATATTTGATAAATATAGTTTAATTTGTATGTGAAAAAATGATTCTTATTATCAAATGGGCTAATTAACAAAGAAGAACAGTATCTAGGGAGTCACCGCTCTTCAGATATTAGTAGAGAATTTAACTTTCTAACGTTAGTCATCTATTGCGACTATAAAATAACAATAATGATAATTAATATTATTGTTAATAATACAGTTAAGACAAAAGAGATTCCTTTAAAAGCATTGATAGCTGGTTTTACATATTGTCACATAGTAATATATTTAATTTTAATTCTTATTTATGAACATAATAGCCCTATCTCAAAATCATAATGCATTTTATCAGCAGAAACATAGGAAATATCTTATTGAGCTATTTTTTCTCCTTTTAATGGTGAGACAATGCAAAGACCTTAATTTATTTCTGTGATCTCACTCTATGTAATACATTCTGTAGTATAGCCTATTGTTGAGGGGAATGTGATTTGCATTTAAGAAGACAAAGAAGCTTCTCCAATGTAATCGTGACATTGTTGGGTTTCAAAAGGTAAAAAGCCGTTACTTTGTTCAACCTTGGATTATTCTGTTCTGTGCACTAAAAAAGTTTTGCAGGGAGTGAATTAATGTGATAGTTGCTACAGTCTGTATAGTATACAATAGACTCAGATTAAGCTAGCAGACTTGTTATTTGACAGTTTATAAAATATTTTAGTATCTTTTTGGCAGTAGCACTTTGAATGTTGGCAAATGTACACATCACTTGCAGTTTCAAAACCTTGTAATGAGTATTTTCCACTGTAATAGCAGAGAAGTGAAATTTGGATAAACCACTTAGACTTGTGAACTCTGACGTGCACGGTAGCAATGTCTTTGTAGAAGAATTTTGTCAAGTATTGGAGCTCCTACTAATAGCACATCCATCTTCCTGCACACCATAAATCTTAAGAAAATTTCTATTACTCTGCAATTTGTCTGACTTATGCTATTTATTAGCCATTTTATTCTGCTGCTTTAAGAAGTAATGTGATGTTCATTTTATTGCTGGTTCAATAAATTGTTAATTATAATGCAGTGATTGCAGCTGACGTGATTTAAAAGCCACATTAGCACTATAGCATTAAGTTTTAACTAGTTTACCCTTCAATTCCCTATTTATACAACAGTAAAAGGAAAATAGCCTTAGACTAATTTAAAAAATGAAGGTACTTATAGCTATTGATCACATGACACATTAGAAACTTTTTTTTAATAAAGGTTACACTTTTGTCTTTAAAAAAGCAGGGATTAAATAAATAATACACAATAGAACACTTAAGAAATTGTCACATCATTCCTCCTAAATAATATAAGTGAACATTGTACTATTATTCCATATATTAATATTATGGTTATTCTATAAATTGAAACAGAAGTATATAGAGTTTGCTAATTTTGAAAATACCTTTCTTCGGAATCAGGAAAAACAATTACTAGGTTGTGATAAGACATTTTTGGACAATATTTTCAAATTTATATCTGTATCCAAATATGGATCACTCTGAACAGATCTCACTTTCTTTTCAGGCTTTTTAGCTTGTCTAAAATACCTGAAACCAGGATTTTGGTTAAATCAAAGTGCAAATGCTATGTTCTCATCTAAAGTCTGAGTTGTGCTCTGTATCTTTAGATCATGGACATAAAGGATCTTGTTCAATACTTGCCCAGCACCATCCTAATTGCCCTGCAAAATCCCAAGTATAATATAAATCCTTCAAATAAATATACCCAGGACTTTCCTGTAAGATTTTGTACATTTTGATTGTCAGGTGACCTATGACATACCATTTCTGGTATGGTGGCAAGTGGGAGACTGGTAAACAAGCTTATTAATCCCAGTACATAAGCTTGACTTCCTGTGAAGTGTAGAAATTGCTTAGCAAACAGGCATTGACTGGTTTAGATTTCTTGGTACCATAAAACACCTCCGTATCCTCTCTCCTGACACTTCATGAATTTAGATAAATAACTATGTTCTAGGAGTTGTTTTCAACATTGAAATATTTTATTGGAGCTCAGCTTCCCCAGAGACACACCTTACTAGGGAAAGAGAGAGGCAGACTGGGAGTATGGACTGACCAGTCAACACCCATGTTCAGCGGGGAAGCAATTACAGAAGCCAGACCTTCTACCTTCTGCAACCCACAATGACCCTGGGTCCATGCTCCCAGAGGGATAGAGAATGGGAAAGCTATCATGGGAGGGGGTGGGTTATGGAGATTGGGTGGTGGGAATTGTGTGGAGTTGTACCCCTCCTACCTTATGGTTTTGTTAATCAATCCTTTCTTAAATAAAAAATAAAAAAATTTAAAAAATAAAAAAAAGATACATGTGTACAAATTACCAGGTACCCAAACTCTACTACATATTATAATTAAATTATACATGCGATTTTAGGGTTAGCCTTTTAGTGGGGAATAGACAAATATATGCCTGCATTTTTCTCCTTTAATAAATCATGGATCCAGCAATTCATTGCTTTGTGTCTTCTGTAGCATTGGAAGTTCTTCCTTTAAAGTGTCATATAAAGTTGTAACATGTAGGAAATGTCATATAAAGTTTTAACATATAGGAAATAGACATGTGCTTCTTTAAATGATAGGCTAGACAAATAACTATTTTATAGTGCTATAGAATGCTTGGGACAAAAGATGTTCAGGGACATCTAGTTCATAATTTTGCTATATCAGCATACGTTGAGGTTTCAAATTACAAGATTTTTTTAAACTCACTTCCAAATTCTGATTTAATGACTTGGGATGAAATCGCATACCTTTCCTAAACCACATCTATACATATTGGATTTGGATAATGTTTGATGTACTATTTATGTTCCTGTTACCATTGAGAGACAGGTGAATAAGCATAGGATATATTTTTCTTTTTCTTTTTCTTTTCTTTTCTTTTCTTTCTTTTTTGCCTCCAGGGTTATTGCTGGGGCTCACTATGAATCCACTGATCCTGTGGCCATTTTTTTATATTTTTATTTTTCAGTTTTTTTTTTTTTTTGCATAGGAAAGAGAGAAATTGAGAGGGGAGGGAGAGATAGACACCAGCAGATCTGCTTCACCACTTGTGATGCGACCCCCCCCCGCCTCAGGTGGGGATCTAGAGGCTCAAACCCGGATCCTTGCACAGCTCCTTGTACTTTGTACTATGTGCTTTTAACTCAGTGTGTCACCGCCAAGCTCTCCTGACGATATATTTTCTAAAATACTCTGAGAATAAGTTGAGAGTAGCTTCCCTAATTTATACTGTAGGTTAACTTTCTATCTACCTTGGGTCAAAGATTGCCTTCTCAGAGAATCTTCTCTTCAACATGTGTCCTCCCATTTACTGTTTCGATTTTACCCACACCAGTAATTATTTTATTTATTTATTTATTTATTTTACTATAACTTAAACTATAAAAATAGTATCCTTGGGGCCCCAGCGGTAGCACAGCAGGTTAAGTGCACATGGCGCAGAGTTCAAGAACCAGTGTAAGGATCCCTGGCTCCCCACCTACAGGGGGGTCGCTTCACAAGCAGTGAAGCAGGTTTGCAGGTGTCTATCTTTCTCTCTCCCTCTCTGTGTTTCCCTCTTCTCTTGATTTCTCTCTGTCCTATCCAACAACAGTAATAGGAATAACAATAAAAACAGCCACATTAACAAGGACAACAAAATGGAAAAGATGGCCTTTAGGAGCAGCGGATTTGTAGTGCAGTTACTGAGCCCCAGCAATAACCCTGGAGGCAACATATATATGTATTTGATTCTTGTCCCTGATTTTCATATTGCATTCCTAGTGGTTATTATGCTGCTTGGGCATTGCTGGTGAATGCATGTATCTGTAAAATAACTGAATGAGGGAGTCGGGCAGTAGCGCAGCAGTTTAAGCACACGTGGTGCCAAGTGCAAGGATAGGCATAAGCATCCGGGTTTGAGCCCCTGGCTCCCCACCTGCAGGGGAGTCACTTTACAGGTGGTGAAGCAGGTCTGCAGGTGTCTATCTTTCTCTCCCCGTCTCTGTCTTCCCCTCCTCTCTCCATTTCTTTCTATCCTATCCAACAACATCAACAACAACAATAAAAACATGGCAACAAAAAAGGGAAAATAAATATAGTAACAAAATTTTTAAAAAAGAAGAAAATAATTTTTTTTCAAGTCAACATGTTAGCAGTAGAATTAAGACTATAAGCTTAGTATCCTTTCAACTATGCCATTTTGGCCTCTTTTTGGAATTTCTAATTATTTTTCAAATTTGAATAACACTTAACTTTTCAGGGGGCTGACAGTGGCACACCTGTTTATGTACAAGTCGCCATATACAAGGACCTAGGCTCAAGCCCCCAGTCCCCACCTGCATGGGAGGAAGCTTCATAAACAGCAAAGCAGTATTGCAGATGGCTTCTTCTATCTTCTCTTCCACATCTCAATTTCTTTTTGTCCTATAAAATAAAATAAATAGATACTAAAAATGGCTTCTGGTTCAGGCAGGATGGTAATACACCCGGTTTAGTGTGTATATTATCTAGTGCACTAGAACTCCGTATCCCATCTCCTCCCCTGATAGCTTTCCTATTCTTTAACCCTCTGGGAGTATGGACTCAAGGTCATTGTGGGATGCAGAAGATGTAAGGTCTGGCTTCTGTAATTGCTTCCCTGCTGAACATGGGCATTGGCAGGTCCATCCATACTCCCAGCCTGTCTCTCTCTTTCTCTAGTGAGGCAGGGCTCTGGGGAAGTGGAGCTCTAGGCCACATTGGTGGGGTCATCTGTCCAGGGAAGTTCAGTTGGTATCATGCTAGCATGTGGAACCTGGTGGCTGAAAAAGAGTTAACATATAAAGCCAAACAAATTGTTAACTAATCATAAACCTAAAGGCTGGAATATTGCAGATGAAGATTTGGGGTCACCATTTTGAAGATAGCTAGTAGGCATATTTTATTATATCCCAAAGGGCCCATGTCTATGCTAGCTTTTTTCCTGAGCCTTGCTTCTGATATACAGGTGGATCTGAGTTATTGTCTGGGAAGATGATGTCATGGCTGGACAAAGGGCTAGAAAGCTGGATCAGGGAAGAGAGTAGCTCTCAAATATGGGGAAGGTGTATAAATATCGTTGACCATAAACCCCATTGATTTGATGTGATCTGGGACCCATATTCAGGTTAGGAGCCTGTGTGATCTCTGCATCGCTATAGGTCTGAGCTCGCATTCTCTGGTCATGAGTAGGAATGTTCCAAACTGTCCCAATTTCAGAACCCATCTTATTCAGGTGGTAATTAGAGTATGTTGTCCAGCTTTCCTTCAGAGGATGGAACATTCTCTACCGTTGTTGATCCATGTTGAGGGCAAGGTCCTCTGGGGGGCCCACAAAGGGGTCTATTGTGTTGTTCCTCGTGGAGAAGGCCAGTGACAATGGAGAGAGGGATTTATTTGAGGTCTAGGCCCATCATGTCTGTGTGGGAATCTCAGGACTCTCCTACTCGGGCCCCAACTGATGACCTGATAGTGACTAAAGAGTCATCGTTAAAGTATGCCAGTCTCTTGCTCTTATTCAGCTTATGCAGTCCTTACTTTGATAAGGTTAGCTTTGGAGTGAGTGAGGAAAGTATAATAGGAAGTAGGTGGGGAGGGCATCTAGGTCTATGTAGAAACTATTTCATTGGGAACTTTATGGTTTCTCTTTAGGTCTTTCTACTTGCTTGCTGCATATACTGACTCACTGCAGACTATCGTGCACTTTTGCTTTCAGGTATATATTTTGCCCTAATTTATGGATACATGTGAACATATGCCCTATCTCATGGGACCTGGTCTTTATCTAGGTTTTGGGAATTTCTCTTTATATGTGTATATGATAGAGTATGCTTGACAAATTGTGATCTATGAAAACCCAGGGTGTTGTAAAATCCCAAAGCAATATTTGTTAAAGAATTATAAAATGTGCAGCCAAGGGTGTGTGCTGTAGATAAACTGTGGGACTTAACAGGGATGAGGTCCTAAGTTTAACTTAGGAATTGCCTGTGTGTTTACATTCTCCCCCTTTCTCTTTCATAAATCTTGAAAACAATCATAAAACTTTATTTCTCCAGAAACAACAATTAAATGTACTCCATCACCCTGCTCAAAATAATTCTTTGAGATGTATTTAGGAAATATGATGGATATTATTCCCTTACTAGGTATTCTCAGATTACTATGAACAAATGTTACTTTATTTTTCTATCTATGCTCAATTCTATGGATGGACTTGGCTGCTCTAGGGAGGATTTTTTTAATCTAAAACTGTAAACAATAAATGAATAAATAGCAAATAGTGCTTTAAAAGTCAATGATCCACTGCTGTTCACTTGTCACTCTCTCTGATTTCTGTTGATGGATTCTTATTCTACTTATCATTCCACTTCCTTTCCTAGGTTTGCCTATTTTTTTTTTAGAGTTTTATTATTTCTGATTCCCAGTTTCTTTCTTCAAGTGTAATACTTTACCTCTCTTTCAAAATTACATATGTTTTCCAGCAAGGTAATTCAAGTAATCCAATCACTTTTAAGACTCTGAATTCAAAGCATTGCTAGAAACCTCTTATTATTGCTACTATGCTCCATTAGGATCTGTGACCATACCTGGGGTAGATTAGGGATTTTGCATAGTTGTTATATTATTGGCCTTACATGAAACCCAGTTGAAACAGTGCCTTTTATAATGTTTTAGTTTTAGTCTGTCCTTAGAGTTGACTTCTACTTTCACTTGCTTGGCTGTTATTTTTATTTAATCACATCATTATTAATGGCATATATTAAAGGAGGAGGGGGGATACAAGGTAAAGAGACCTGAGTAATATTCTGCCATCAGACATCAACATTTCCCCTCCTCTGTACAATAGACACTCTGGCATATTTATCAGTTTCAGTTCCTAGCAAATTCTAGGTCTTCTTCTTGGATTTTGCAGTTACTATTTAGCTGGTTGTTTATAGTTCTTTATGATGATGTTGAGGAGTAAGTGATGGTGTATCAAATAGAATATAAACAGAATATACTTTTCGCTTTGCACAAAGACCCAAGTTCAAGTTCCTATCAACAGGAGAACCTTTATCTATGATAGGACAGCATTTCAGGTGTCTCCCCTTCTCTCCATCTCTCATCTTTGATCAGAGGAAATAAAAAAAGGAAAATATATATGACTGCTGAGTATAGTGGATTTGTTGTGCAGGCACTGAATTTCAGTCATAATCCAGGTGGAAAGAAATGAATTTGATTAAAATGTTTAGAATAGATAATGTGTTAGGGAAAATTATAGGTGGATAGAACATGGCTTTCAGGTTATTGTGATTTTAGTAGAAAATAACAGAACAGGTTGACAGTAAATAATAATCTGTCTTAGAGTGGGTGTGATTTGTAAGAATTTGACATACATGAGAGGAAAAGAAAAATACAAGGATGATTTCTAACTCCTTAGATGAAGCAAATGATAATATTCATAGAGAAATGAAAGCTTGAAGGAAAAGATTTATATCTTGTTAGTGAGAGAGGAGAGGTTGCAAGGATCTGAAAACTCATCATGAAGAAAAGAAATATTCAATTTTGACTTATTAAATGTGAGAATCGTAGTTAATAGAGAGTTCAGGGATTACTCCCATGTCTGACTCTGTAAGTTATTCTGCTAGAGAGAAATACTGAACCAACTGACACTAGAGGAGCAGTTCTGCACGTAAGTGACAAACCAACTGGATATTAGAACATGGGGCTGAAGAAAGAAATCAATTTTAGGGCTATAGTTATATAATAACTAAATGCAAGGGAATAGGTAATATTACTTGAAATGCAAAGAATCTGAGTCTAAACCTTGAAACAGAGAAGAAACTTGCATAGAAGACCAAATGTATGATACAGGAAACTCTTGAGCTATGGGATAGAGAAAGGGAAAATAAACAGGGAAAGTAAATAGGGAATAAAAAGATTTTTGAAGGATAGACAACTTGTAGAAATGGCTTCTTTAAATAATTTATCCTTCATAGTTTTTACAAATTCATAATTAAAGGAATTTCTTTCCTATAATGTATCTTAGATAGTGTTACTATATATAAATAAGTTCTGTTCCTTTTAAATGGAAATGTCTTACAAATTGTGAATGACATCTCTATATAAGTTACAATAAACTCTTAAGAGCTTATAATGTGTTCATGAAAATATCAATTATTTAAAATATCTTAAACAAAAAAGTTATTTTAGCCAATTACTTGTAACAAAGTCACTGTAACTCACGCTGACCTAGCTACTGATCTAAGATAATAACTCAATCTTCCTATCTAGCGAGATGTAACTGTAACAAATAATTAGGCGTAAACTTTAATCACTTTTATAATACATTTGTGATCAAGTAAATATCAAACTATATGCAGAAATTTGCAGACTTTTATGGATAGTAAGAAAAAAACCATATTTAATGATGGAGGTAATATATCCCACTTGGCATTCTACACACAGTCATGTGTCTTTCTTTTGTTTTAAAGTTTTGTTTAAGCTAGAGAAATATTTCCTACTCTTTGGAGGGTAACAATCCCTTGAGAATATGTTAAAACATGTGCCCTCTTTCCTGAGAATATAGACATATGTTTCCATTTGCAAATATTTAAGGATTTCTAAGACCAATATTTGGTTACAAAAATAAGTAGAGACATCATTTAATGTGTGGTTCATCTACACTCTCATCTGTAGTACTGTAATTTATAAATCACTTCAGACTAGTATTCCAAAAGGATCACTTTGGTAATATCTAGGCATTCACCTGTTTTATTCATATTAATTTATGAAGTCTAATTTTCTACATCTTACTTTTATAGCTTACCATAATTTGCCCCTTCCTTGTAATTCAAAGATTATTAAATTCTGCTAGTCTTGATTCATTACACTTTCATTATAATTCATCAAACTGCTATTGAGCGTCTATTCCATATCAGGAATCGTGTGGTCAGTGTAGATTACTAGGCAATATGACAAAAATGTTACCTGGACTCAGAAAATGTGTTTTCTTATGAATAGCACACACTATGTTCTTGAAATTATCTTGACAACTTGTTACTTCTCAGAGTCTCTTGACTCTGCTGTGCTACTCTAAGCCTAAAATAAGTTCTAACATGAATTCTGACTGTGTCCTTCTATTCAGAATTTAAAATTCTAAGTCTATTCATTTTTTTAAATGTATTTTGGTACTTTTGGTATTACTAAATGTTACCGATAGTAGTGTTTCCTAGAGAAAGTCTGTACACACACACACACACACACACACACACACACACGCATACACATACATATACACAGACACTGCATCTAGTATTTTTTGTTTGTTTGTTTACCTCTAGTCACTAGAGCTAGATGCTGGTATTATGAATCCACTGCTCTGGGCAGCCATGATTTTTTTTTTTTTTTTTCATTTTATCGACAGGAGAGAGAGAAATTCAGAGTAGAGGGAGAAATAGAGAGGGAGAGAGGGAGACAGGAAGATATAGATCTGCAGACTTGCTTTACCGCTAATTTAATTTTAGTTGTCATCAGAATTTTGTTTGATAGGACAAAGAAACACTGAGAAGGGAGGGTAGAGAGAGAAAAAAGGACACCTGAGGACCTATGCAGGCCAGGATATACTCCCAGCCTGTTCCTCTTTCCCTGATGGGATAGGGCTTTGGGGAGGTGAGGTTCCAGGACACTTTGGTGAAGTCATAGACGTTTTACACCACACACCCATATCACTAGCACCATAATTCTCACAAAGTGTTAGAGACAGTTTGACAGTTTGTGAAGCTCCCTCCAAGCAGGTGGGGAGCTCAGGCTCCAAAGGGGTCATTAAGCACCGTAACGTGTGTTCAATGAGTACACCACTTGCCAGCCCCCACAACTCACTTTTCAAATATATTTGTAGAGGATACAATTGTTTTGTTGTTTTGATGTTTCTATTTCTCTCCTCTACTTTCTTTCCTCAACAAATTGGACAACTTGGAATACTTTTTTTGAGAACTAGTTTGGAGAGACATCTGGAAATCTAGTGGTTATCAAAATTGCTTGATTATAAAAAAATAAATAAGGGAAGCAGGTGGTGGCGCACCTGGTTAAGGCACATGTTACAGGGCGCAAGGACCCAGGTTCAAGCCCCCAGTCTCCACCTGCAGGGGAAAGCTTCACAAGTGTTGAGGCAGGGCTGCAGGTGTCTCTCTGTTTCTTTCCTTCCCTCTCAATTTCTGGCTGTTTCTATCCAACAAATAAATAAAGATAATTAAAAATAAATAAGGGAGAGATGTTTCCAATAATAAACTACTATAAGAAGTTTTTTTTCCCTCTGGTGAAAGACAATACTGCTATGTATTTCACAAGTCTCTACTGAGGAATAATGAGAATTTCTGCATAGAGTATATCAGAATAATATTTTGGGACACTCGAGGGGGTCACCACTGGTAGTTCATTTAAAAATGTACTTGTGATAACTATTTATAATATTATAAGGGTAGACACATTTATTTGTTTTTATTATTAATGATTTAATAATTATTGATTGTAAGATAATAGAGGTACAATTCCATACAATCCCCACCACTAGAGTTCCATATCCTGCCCCCTCCATTGAAGAGCTCCCTATTCTTTATCCCTCTGGGAGTATGAACCAAAATTCTTTATTGGGTGCAGAAGATGGAAGGTTTGCTTCTGTAATTGCTTCTCCGCTGAATGTAGACATTGGCAGGTCAATATGTACATTCAGCCTGTTTCTCTTTCCCTGATGGGATAGGGCTCTGGGGAGGTGAGGTTGCAGGACACTTTGGTGAAGTCATCAGGGTAGAAGTTTTACACCACACACCCATATCACCATCACCATAGTTCTCACAGAATGTTAGAAACAGTTTGACTATCAACTTTAAAAAAATAAACTTTTAAAAATATTTAAAAAAAAAATACAAGCTCACGGGAGTCGGGCTGTAGCGCAGCGGGTTAAGCGCAGGTGGCGCAAAGCACAAGGACCAGCATAAGGATCCCGGTTCGAACCCCGGCTCCCCACCTGCAGGGGAGTCGCTTCACAGGCGGTGAAGCAGGTCTGCAGGTGTCTTTCTCTCCTCCTCTCTGTCTGCCCCTCCTCTCTCCATTTCTCTCTGTCCTATCCAACAACGACAACAACAATAATAATAACTACAACAATAAAAAGAAAACAAAAAACAAAAAAAACAAAAAAAAATACAAGCTCACATGTCTTTCTTCTCTGGACCCCACAAATGAGTGAAATCATCTGATGGTTTTTCCTCACCTCCTTACTGACTCCACTCACCACTGATATTTTAAGTAGAATATAGAATACACAGAATGACAGAGTAAAATGTAAATAGTTTTTCTTAGAATTGTGAAATATAGCAGCTCTCAATGCACTGAATGCAGTACATAACAAATAATTTTGAGAAACTAGGGTGCAATTGAAATGCAAATGTAAGATGTTAGGGATACAGTGATAAGATAAATGCAGTTTCTGTTTTCTTTTTTCTTTTGCCTCCAGTGTTTGACTGGGGCTTGGTGCCTGCACTATGAATTCACTGCTCCTGGAGGCCATTTTCCCCATTTTATTGCCTTTGTTGCTACAGTTCTTGTAGTTGTTATTATTGTTGCTGGATAGGACACAGAGAAATCGAGAGAGGATAGGAAGACAGAGAGGTGGAGAGAAAGATAGACATCTGCAGGCCTGCTTCACCGCTTGTGAAGCGACCCCCTGCAATTGGGGAGCCAGGGGCTTGAACAGGGATCCTTACACCAGCCCTTTCGTTTTGCGCCATGTGTGCTTAACCCGCTGCGTTACCGCTCAGCTCCCTAGTTTCTGTTTTCATTGACTGAACTGTTTAGCAGAGAAGGTATATAATGTAAAAAAAAAAAAAAAAAAAAGAGCATAAAATACAGCAAAATATCCAGTAGGAGCCAAGAGAGCAATTAAGATAAGCAGGACACGATCTAGCTAATCACAGGAAGAAAAAAAATTATAAATTGCTTCTACGCATATTTTTTTTCAGAAAAATTAATTATTGGAGCCAGGTGGTGGTGCACGTGGTTGAATGCACATGTCACAGTGGTACATGTCACAGACCAAGGTTCAGGCCTCTGTTTCCCATCTACAGGAGGAAACTTCTGAAGTGGTGAAACTGTGCTACAGATGTCTCCCAGTCTCTTTCCATATCCCCCTCTTCCCTTTTGATCTCTCTGTTTCTATGCAATAAATATTATCAATATAATATTTAAAGGATTAAAAAATTAAAAAAAATATTATTTATAAATGAGAGAGATAGGAGAAGAAAGAGAAAGAGAACCAGGTATGATTCTGGTAAATATACTATGGGAATCACGTTTGGGACCTCATGCTTGATGATCCAGCACTTTGTCCATTACGCCACCATGCTCCCACCCTATACACATTTTTATTGATAGGAATCAATATCACCCATTTTACTATTTATGTAAAAATAGCTACAACAATTAGGTTTACTCTTTCCTTATACCTCTTCCATTTCTCCCAGTCCCTAATACTTATATTCCTCTAATTCTTCTCCTCCTGATTTCTCTTTCTTAATCTTAGCAATGTAGAGTGGTCAAAATAGCTGATACTGGAACCAAAAGAAACACAGTGGAAAACAATTGAGAGCCCAGAAGTAAGTCTTCAAATCTAAGGATAGCTTATTTTTGATAAGGAGTCCCAAAACATTAAATGGAGAAAGGAGAATCACTTCCACGAGTGGTGTCGGGAAAACTGGCTTGAAATGTTGAAATAAAGGATGTTTTTAAAGGTTTCTTTTTTAAAATCTTTATTTCTTTACTGGATAGAGACAGCTGGAAATTGAGAGGGAAAGGGATGATAGGAAGGGAGAGAGACAGAGAGAGACACCTGCAGAATTGCTTCACCACTTGCAAAGCTTTCCCCCTTGCAGGTTGGGACGGGGGCGGGGTTAAACCGCTGTCCTTGAGCGCTGTAACATGAATGCTCACCCAGGAGCTCTACCACCTGGCCCCTTGAAATAAAGGGTTTTGAACCAGCGTATATCATCATACATACAAATTTTTGGAAATTAGATCAGAAACTGTCAAATACATTGAAGAAAACATTGGCAGAACACTTCACATTCTATGCTCCAGAAATATCTTAAAAGACTCAAGTCTAAGAACAAAGAAAACAAAAGTAATCCAAATGGAACTACAGTTAAGTGAAAAGCTTCTGTACCATGAAGACTGCTACCTTCACCCAAAAAGACAGCTGTGAGAATCCCATACATCAGAAAAGACAAACAAAAAATTTTGGAGAAGATGTGAGGAAAAAAGAGAGACTTTTGCACTGTTGGTAGAAATGTAAATTGGGGGAGTCAGGCAGTAGCACAGCGGGTTAAGCTCAGGTGGCGCAAAGTACAAGGACGTAAGGATCCCAGTTCGAGCCCCTGGCTCCCCACTTGCAGGGGTTCACTTTACAAGTGGTGAAGCAGGTCTGCAGGTGTTTATCTTTTTTCTCCCTCTCTGTCTTCCCCTCCTCTCTCCATTTCTCTCTGTCCTATCCAACAATCTCAACAATAATAACTACAACAATAAAACAAAAAGAGCAACAAAAGGGAATAAATAAATATTAGAAAAAAGAAATGTAAATTGGTCCAATCCTTGTGCAAAAATAATTTGGAGCTTTCTCAACATTAGAAATGGACCTAATCTTTGACTCAGCAATCTTTCTCCTGGGGACTTATCCAAAAAAAACAAAAACAATTATGAGAAGATATCCAGATATCCGTGTATACCTAAGTTCATAGCAGCACAAATTTATAGTAGCCAAAAATTTGGAGCAACCCAGATGTCCAAGGGCAGATGAATGGATAAAAAGGTGAAAGATAAAAATGTGGTGGAATACTATTCAGTTGGTAAAAATGAAATTCATTTCCTTTGCCTCATATTGGATAGAACTTGAAGATATCATGCTAAGTGAGATAAGCCAAAAAGAGGGGCAAATACCAAATGACAGAGCAATAGCACTTATGTATGAGACTCAATGAAAAAGAACAAAAGGAAAACACAAAGCAAAACTTAGATTGCCTGTGGTGTATTGCATCACAGCAAAGGACTCTGAGAAAGTAGAGAGAGAGGGAGGTGGCAGAGATAACCTCGAGGGCATGCTGAATGATGCACAGAGAGGAGAGTAATTATTCCCATGTTTCTACAGCTGTAAACCATTAACCCCCAATAAATAAACACAATTCTTAATTTGTTGAATGTGTACATTCAAGCTGGTGTGTCACCATCAGTCCCCTCAAACCAGTGCTTATGTCTATGATCTAATCATGGATTAAGAACATCTGCTGGGGGAGCTGGGTGGTAGCACAGCAGGTTAAGTGCACATGGAGCAAAGTGTAAGGGCCAGCATAAGGATCCCAGTTCGAGCCCCCAGCTCCCCACCTGTGGGGGGTGGGGATCTCTTCACAAGTGGTGAAACAGGTCTGCAGGTGTCTATCTTTCTCTCCCCCTGGCTGTCTCCCCCTCCTCTCCATTTCTCTCTGTCCTATCCAACAACAATAGCTATGACAATAATAACAATAACTACAACAAGGACAACAAAATGGGAAAAATGGCCTCCAGCAGTGGATTCTAGTGCAGGCACTGAGTCCCAGCGATAACCATGGAGGCAAAAAAAAAAAAAAAAAAAAAAAAAAGAAAAAGACATCTGCTGGTCTGCTGGGACATTCCAGGAAGTGGAACATTAGTCAAAACTGTGACCTATCAAATAGTAGATTTGGAGTTTACTCTATAGCATAGCACATGCCAGATTGATGTTCTAGTTCCCTCTTCACTCACTCACTCACTCTCTCTCATACATAAAGAAACTGACTTAAAAAACTATTTGATGAATATGAACTCTAAGCTATTTCAAGATCTTGAAAATATATAGTTAAAAAAAACTACTGATTTTTGAATGTTAATTTTGTAGCCTGATACCTTACTGTATTGCCTAAGGATTTCCAAAAGCTTCTTGCTGGATTCTTTAGGTTTTTCTATGTATACTATCATGTCATCTGCAAATAGGGAGATTTGTAAAAAATAGTATATATGAAAAAACTTTTATCAATATTTTGATAAAATACTTGCTGAAATTCAGGTGTTGGTTTTTAGGTATCAACTTTCAATTAATCCATAAATGATGATGTATGTCCTTAAAAGTTTTAATTTTTATTATTTGTATATTTTGAAATTTACATTAATTAATTTTTAATTATGTTATCTAACTTTTATAAATTCAGAGATAATGTTGAGGATTATTATATCTGTTCCTCTCTATCCCCCCTTATCTCTTAATTTCTCTGCCTCTATCTGAAATAACAAAATAATATTTTCAAAAAGCTACATCTAAGGGAATATGGTAATATGTACTAAGAGGTGTTAATGATAGTTTGTGTATTATAGAGGAACTCCCCCCCAGGCCATGTTTGTTCTTTTACAAAAGATAGTATCAGATCAAAATATCTATCTAGTAAATAAACATTAATTGTCTTGTTTCTTCTTTTTTTTCCCTTTATAAAGGGGGATTAACAGTTTACAGTCAACAGCAGAAGAGAGTAGTTTGCTCATGTATAACATTTCTCAGTTGTCAACATACTTTCAACCCTCTCTAGGTCCTCCTCTGCCATCATGCATTCTGCTCCTCTCCCTGAACCTTCACCCTGCCCAAGAGCCTTACTTTTGGTAAAATAGGGAGAGTTTTTAAGAATACTAGAGTTTATTCGGTCATAAGGACCAGACAGAAGTGTATATAAACCTATAGTAGAAAGCAAATCAAAGTCAGAAATATAATATTTTCTATTATCATGAGAATTTTTTTTTTTTTGCCTCCAGAGTTATCGGTGGGGCTCAGTATCTGCACTACAAACCCACTGCTCCTGCTGCCATTTTTTTTCCTCCAATATTTTGGATAGGACAATGAAAAAATGAGAGGGAATGGAGAGAAATATAGAGAAGGAGAGAGAAAGACACCTGCAGACCTACTTCACCACGTGTAAAGTGATCCTCTGCAGGTAGGAGCTGGGAGCTCGAACTAGCATCTTTGTGCAGGTCCTTGTGCTTAGTACTATGTTCATTTAGTCCAGTACACCACTGCCTGGTCCCTGAGAAATGATTTTGACAAGAGAGTACCCAAATAGGTAAACCTTAATTTTAAATCCAGAGTCAAAATGTTTCCATTATTTCTGTGACTTCCAGGATACTAGAGAGTAGAAATCAGGTTTACATAGCCTTCTATGCCTACTTATTTACAAAAATATGTTTTACCCTTATATACTACTGTGGACTATGTGCCATATTATGAATATAAAAAAATAGGGTACAGCCCTTTTCCTCATACATGTAAAAACAATAATAATAATACAGAAACCATAGGCTAAACTGAATTCTCTTCTAATAGTCACAATCTTTTTCATTCTCAAGTGTTGGGACAGACAGTAAATCAAAGCCTAACATTAACTCTTGAATCTCTCTAGTTTATCTCACCTACCATGACTGCTTCTTTTATTTTCCTATAACATGTATGTTATATGAAGCAGAAATATATGAAGAGGGCACACCCATAAGAATTCATAATTTGTGATTTTAAAAATTGCCATAAAACTACTGAAATTATATACCTTTTTTTTTAATTTTTTTAATTTTTAAATATTTATTTTATTTATTTATTCCCTTTTGTTGCCCTTGTTGTTTTATTGTTGTAGTTATTATTGTTGTTGTTGTTGGATAGGACAGAGAGAAATGGAGAGAGGAGGGGAAGACAGAGAGGAGGAGAGAAAGATAGACACCTGCAGACCTGCTTCACCACCTATGAAGGGACTCCCCTGCAGGTGGGGAGCCGGGTAAAATTATACCTTTAAGGACTCTGGGGTTGGGAGGTTAGGGGGTTGACTAATGTTAGATGGGAGAGATGTGAAGACATCTATTGTGGGAAGATAAGAAATTATACTCATATGACAACAATGCTCTTGTAAGTAACTATTTCCTTAAAGGGATAATTTTTAAAAGAATTAAAATGCATGGGCAACTTAAAAATAAGTTACTGAAAAACATAATGAGACAGTTTGCAAGTATGATTTGGAAAAAATAAAATTGCCATGTATTTGAGAGGGTCATAAATATAGCTGACTCTGAAATACAGAAGATAAAGTTTAATTAGATATAGCCTAGTATCAAGAGAGGCTTTTAATATATATATCTTTGTTACCATTTACCTTAGTAAGGTATACTTCTTTACATATCAAAGTAAGCAAATTACTAAGAAGAATACAAATCTTATAAACCAGAGGGATTATTTTATACCTTGGGTTACTAGTCAATTTTATACCTTGGGTTACTAGTCAATATAGGTAAAATGGCTTTTCTAGGTCAGAAGATAAAATACCTACACATTTAAAAGGGAAGAGAGAGAGAGAGAGAAGAGAAGAGAAGAGAAGAGAAGAGAAGAGAAGAGAAGAGAGGAGGAGAGGAGGGGGGGAGGAGGGGAGGAGAAGGGGAGGAGGAGGAAGGAGGGAGAAGGAGGGACGTGGAGGGGGGAGGAGGAGGGAGGGGAGAGTAGGGGAGGAGGAGAGGAGGAAAGAGGAGGAGAGGAGGAGGAGAAGAGAGAGAGAGACAGGCTAAGCAGAGACATAAGTGTTTGGAGGGAAGCAATCAAAAAATCTCAGTGACTTCTAAATTAGTTGTGGAAAAAGTAGAACAGCAATAGTCTTAGTCAAGTGAGTTTGAAAATTGCCTAAACACTGAGTTTATACCCATGAAAAATATAATAAGGTGACCAAAGAAGAAGTAAAGATTTGTAGGTAAATCTGGAAGTAATTGAGTCTGATACTACACTTAGGTACATTATTGAGCCCTCCCAGTCAGCTAAGAAATAGTTCAATCTCTTCATGTATGACAGGAGGCTTCCTACAATGCCCCCTTTGATTCTGTTACTCCAACTTCTTCTTCCTGAAATCCCCTTGTTCCGTACCCTATTAGAAGTTCCCCAGAGTCAAAATAAATGACTTGAACAGTATGTGTTAGTAGGTTAATGAAAGAGGATTAATAGTGTTATTTGTTCTTTAGTGGACTGCTTGAGATGATATAGTACAAGTTGTCTACCATTTACAGTTGCCTATATTTAATCACCCCAACTAGACTCTTAAAAGAAGAAAAAAAAACTATTGGTTAGATGGAGATACTCTGAATTTTATTTTCAAGCAGTGTTAATACTTATTCTCTGGAGAGTTGGGGTTTGTGGCTTTTGTGGGGGAAATGGCAAAATCAAAGCGGTACATCACTATGTGTGAGTGTCCACACTTCCTTAGTAAGGTTAATTGCCTCTTAGTGGAAAACATTTTGAGAAAATAGCACTGGTTTTCTTTTTCTGCTCACCACAAGTGACCAGTGATCAAGTCAGTCAGGACAGCTCTAAAGAACATACTAGAAGCCAGACATCTGGAGGGGAATGTTCACATGAAGGGTGGGTAGGCAGGGCTATGTGTTCTGGAACTATGCCAAACGTCTGGGGACCAATGAGGTAATTCATTGTCTAAATTCTTTTAAAAATATTTTTGTTATTAATAGTTTGTTACACAATTATAATATTACAATATAGACTTCCATAGCAAACCCACCAACAAAACTCTGTATACCCATCCCTCAACCTCCCAAAGATAACCACTATAGTTCTCACAAGTCTTACAGTTTGCTTGCTTCTTTTTTGTTTTTGGTAAGTTTATGTAAATCAGATCTCTAGATTCCACACGTGAGTGAAAACATCTGGTAGTTGTCTTTCTTCTCTTTACTTATTTTGCTAAGCACAGTCAGCTCCAGTTCTGTCCATTCTGTCCCGAAGGATATAATACCATCTTTTTTGATTGCAGAGTCATATTCCATGGACATATATCCCATAACTTCTTTAGCCAGTCATCTGTTGATGGGCCTTTAGACTTCTTCCACAGTTTTTCTATTGTTAATAATTCTGCTGTTGTTGGTATGTTCCCTTCCCCCCGACCTCTGGGAAGAATTGGTTTGCCCCTTGCTAGTTTCGCGTCCCGCTTTCTCCCCACCCCCTATGCTAAGGAAGGGCAGAGTCCCAGCAGCAGCAGTGGAGAGAGGATGATGGAGAAAAGCACATGGTGTGGTGATTTGCCCGTTCGTGAATAAAGATTATACTGCGTTCTCAGCCCAGCCATGTGTCTCTGGTCATCTCTGTTACCCGCCCGCCCGTGAAGCCAGCCCAGATAAAACAACATGCTGTGAACATAGGGGTACTTATAGCTTATCTAATTAGTGTTTTAGTGTTCACTGGATAAATGCTGAAGAGTAATATTGCTGGGTCATAAGGTAATTACATTTTTATTTGTTTAAGGGCTATCCCATACAGTCTTCCAAAGCTGCTCTACCAGTTTGCATTCCCACCACCAATGGAGTAAAGTTCCCTTTTCTCCATAATGTCACCAACAGCTGTCATTACTTGGTTTGTTGATATAAGCCATTTTCTTGGGTGTGAGATGCTATCTCAGTGTTGTTTTCATTTGGGTTTCTTTTTCTTTCTTTTAATTATCTTTATTTAGTTATTGGACAGAGACAACCAGAAATCAAGTGGGAAGGGGGGTGATATAGAGGGAGAGAGACAGAGAGACACCTGCAACCCTGCTTCACTACTTGCAAAGCTTTTCCCCTACAGGTGGGGACCAGGAGCTCCAACCTGGGTCCTTGTGCACTGTAACATGTATGTTCAACCCTGTGCACCATCACCTGGCCCCCATTTTTTTTCTGGTTTTGGGTACCTTTACAATGATTTGTGTTGATGTGTGTCATTTTGGACTCAAATTTTAGGTGTTCATTCATCTTCTTAGATTTCTACATTTTGATTATTGCTCAGGTATGGGAAGTTTTCTGCTCAGATTTCTTCAAATATGCTTTCTACTCCTCTAAATATCAGTCCCTGCTTCTATCAGAGTAGATGACTGGAGATCTTGAGGCCTCAGTTTTGACACTAGCCCCTATCTTGCTCTTATTAAAGTAATTAAATAATAATGAAAAATATCAATTTTTCAGGAATACTGGCTGCATTTCAGGTGCATAGTTGTTTAATATATGGAGTTGAAATTAACATTTTTACAACAAGTCCCATTGGTCGGTGTTGGTTTAGATGCATTTTTCATGTTTCCATTCACAGCATAATGAAAAGAATCACTTTGATATTATAAATATTATCAGTCATATGCACATCATATAAAATGTGCACCTTGTGCACTTTAAATTATAGACCATTGGAAAATCAGAAACATTTCTACAGAAATGGAGTTCAAGTTTGAATTCAATACAGGAGTTTACGGTTTTGAAGTTTATCCCATTCCTTTGAAAAATATTTTAAGCAGCTAGGGACACTGAGGTTTGCCTGATTTGTAAAATATTTTTTGTTACAACATAGAATTTATTTGTTAATTGGGAGAGAGGAGAAGAGAGAGCGAAAATACTAAAACATCTCTCTGGTACATGTAGTGTTGGGGATCAACTTGAGAGTTCACCTTTTTTTAAAAAAAAAAATGTGTTTATTTATTAAGAGAGAGAAAGAACAAGATATCACTCTAGCACATGTGCTACTGGGGGTTGAACTTGGTACCTCATGCTTGAGTTCAATACTTTATTACTGTGACACTTCCCAGACCACCAAAAGTTAAACTCTTTATTTCAGAATATAAGTCTGGTAAGTCACTTGAAAACTCAACTTGAGAGTCAACTTTAAGATTTTAATTTTAATTCATAAGCCTTTTTTTAGTGCCTGAATCATCTCAATATAAATAATAATATTTTTACTAATCCAATCAGAAAAGTAAGTCCATGCATATGGTTTTCTTTTATAAGCATAAATAATATTTTCAGTTTACAAAGTCATGGGTTCAGAACAACTGAACACTACCACTTCTTGTTCACTTTTACATTTTGTTCTTTCGTATTTTTGCTTCCTTTCCTCTCAGTCTCTGACTTGTTCTCTTCCCTGTCACTTTCTGACTTCACAGATATCTTGTAAATTTCCAGTGAATTTCACCTCCCACTAAGGGTAAATATTTTATATAATTGAATTGTGGGTGATGAATTGCAAACTAAAAAGGTAGGCAGGTAGTTAGAAAAGCAGACAGATAAAAAAAAAATCCTCAAGATACTCAAGATGTTAGTGGACTTGCTAGGAATTATTTTATAAAATTAGAATTGTAACAGTCTCATCATGACAGGCCCTCACATTGTAGTAAGGGCATGCATGTATTGTGCAGATTTGCTTTAATGTTGATTTTGAATTTAAAATGTTAAAGAACCTTTCAAGATTTCCAATGGTGAGAGGGAAGATGGGCTCTGGTTTCTATCAGCTTTCCTCGAGTTCTTCTAGCTACTTACGACCTTTTAATAAATTGAGTTCTAGTAGTTATACAGGGCGAGTGAAAAACGTAAGATTAAAGAAAACCCTAGTAAGTATTTTTTCATGTAATATAATATTAAAATTCTATAAATTCTCAAGAAAAATTGTTGTAACTGTAGAAATTTAGGCAGCCACCTATTAGTGAAAAATGAAGAACTGAATACGATGTAATGTTGTTAATAATTTACGCATTCCAAATTAGGGTCTGGCAGAAAAACCTAATGGAATTATATAAATGATGGTTTCATTTATTTTAAATTAAATTATTTTTAGATTGATGTTTTGACATATTATTGACATCAGATTTTCATTCTCAGTTGTTGATATTAAAGAGTTTTCTTAAGCATCCCCTCCAAAAATAAAACAAAATAAAATTATAAGAATGGAGATTTGATTTTTAAGATATATATATATATATATATATATATGAGACTGTATCCTTGTAAAGTGTACATATTTGGTTTATTTATGCAATAAATACTTTGAATGGTATTTATCCTCTTTGTTATAACCACTTTGCAAAGGAAAGATTAGAATTGTTTAGAAATATATATATTTCTCCATGTCCCTCACTTTAGGCCGATAAAAAAAATAGTGTAATTATATAAATTGATGTTGAAACATTTTGAGAATGATAGAAAATGCATTGCCGAGACAAATATCATAAACTAATAGTGTCTTGAGCAAGTGGGGCATATAGACTGAATTTGTTTTAAATAAACATCAACTGGCTTAACATTTATTTTTCAACTTTTCCGCTGCTTTCTTCAGGAGTAAAGAAGATATTTAGAAAGATTCTGAGAGACAAAGAAGCCTTTAAAGTGCAGCCACGAACTAGAGAGATAACAGTGGTTATGCAACAGACTTTCTTTTTAGAAATAGAGCATACTTAGTGTCTGGTGGTCATGTAGATGGGTTTTGCTTTCAACATCAGAACATAGCTTCAGTTTTTCAAGTGACAGAAATTGTGTCACTTGTGGTTCTTCTCACTTAGTGTTGGGAACCCTGTTCATTCAGTAAGAGGAATTATGGAAGATGAGCATAATTAGCATAGGGCTGATGTCAAGAGCATTGATCAGACTTATGCACACTCACAAGGGATTGTGGGCATGAGAAGTTACTTCATGTACAACAATTTGTTTGGCTTTGTATGTTAACTCTTTCCAGCCACCGGGTTCCAGATGCTAACATAATGCCAACCAGACTTCTCTGGACAGATGACCCCACCAATGTGTCCTGGAGGCCAATGTGTCCCAGAGCCCCACCCCAGTAGGGAAAGAGAAAGGCAGGCTGGAAATATGGATCAACCAGTCAACACCCATGTTCAGCGGGGAAGCAATTACAGAAGCCAGACCTTCCACCTACTGCATCCCATAGTGACCCTGGCTCCATACTCCCAGAGGGATAAAAATAAGAGGGTTATACAATTCCCACCCCTAGGACTCCATATCCTATCCCCTCCCCTGATAGCTTTCCTATTATTTAACCCTCTGGGAGTATGGACCCAGGGTCATTATGGGGTGCAGAAGGTAGAAGGTCTGACTTCTGTAATTGCTTCCCTGCTGAAAGTGGGCATTAATAGGTTGATTCATACTCCCAGCCTGTCTCTCTCCTTCCCTAGTGGGGCAGGGCTCTGGGGAAGCATGCAACAGATTTTCATGTCTGACACTTAAATGTTCCAGATTCAATCCCTCTCTGCCCTGCATGACTATAGTTAGAGCTAAGAGTGTTCCAGTTAAAAAAAAAAAAAGTCAGTCTAATGTAAATGATTTACTGGCAAAATTGAAACTGTGCTTTCTAATTCTGTGTGTGTGTGTAGGTATGTGCCGTCAGTGTAGGATATATATATATATATATATATATATATATATATATATGTGTGTGTGTGTGTATATATATATATATATATATGTATATATATATATCAGAATAACAGTGGATTCCTCAAAAAAAGTTGAAATCTAATCTCTAGTTTTAATATTTTGTAAGGTGCTGGAAAAAGAACCTAGGATCTAATACTTCCACAATATTACAATAAGCAGCCTTCTCTCCTTGGTCTAACTTTCGATTTTTTCTTTATTATTTTGAAAACGTTTAAGAGATAGGAGGGAAGTAGAAACTGGGAGGAAAGGCAGCACAGAACCACCTTACCATCTATGAAAATTCCTCTAGTTAACATCCACGGTGCTGATATGTTGTGTTGGGTCTTGAACCTGGTACCTCTGGTTTAGTGAGCAGCTTGCTCTATGAACTGTGCCATTAATAAGCATTCATGCTATCTTACTCAACCCAAATGAACGAGGTGAAGTGAATAAGAACTTGTTATGAAGAAGGGGCACTTTCACCTTCACTCTCCTTACTTTGGTCTCTTCCAGCTTGTCTCTGCCTCTAAGCTAGACCTAACCAGCTCAGTCTACCTGTTCTGTCTTAATATTTGAGTTCCAGATAGATTGCCAAGGATTTTTCTTGATTTTGCTTAATCTTAGTCTGATAAGAATTCTGCTTTTTGAAAGAAAAGTGAATATGAGGCTGTCAAAATAGCTCCATTTGAATAGTTCCCATATGCATGACCTGGTTTAAACCCAGCCCTTGAAGGAAGCTTCACTGCAGTGGTATCTTTCATTCTCTCTCACTCTGCCTCTTTGCTTTTGTGTCTCAATAAACACAACACACCACACACACACACACACACACACACACACACACACACACACACACACGGTGGGGGAGGAAGAGGGAGAGAATATAAAAATCTGATATCTTGCTACACAGGAAATGTCTGAGATGGCAAGTAAGAACTAAGTAGATTCAGAAAAGGACCAATTTCAGTGAGTTTTGAGTTGCTAACTAAATCATCGTTTATGTTCTCCTTTTACAGCATTCTTGAAGCCCTCACCAAAAACTGTATCAAGAGTAAGATTAAGAACTGGGAGATAAGTTGCTGGATAGATTCCACATGTTGCCATGTGTGAGGCCCAGGGCTCAAGAGCTCAGGTTCAAATCCCCTTACCATATGGGAGCACCATGGGTGACATGGAAGGAAGTTTGATGAATGGTGGAAATATGCTGTGGTTTCTCTTTTTCTCTCTCCTCCCCTCCCTCATCTCTATCTGAAATTAAGAAGTCAAAATGTTTACCAGGATGAGTGGAATCACAGAGCCCTTCCCCTACCTCATACCCCCAAAAGAAAATCAGAATGATATTATCAGTACCATTGACCTTTCTGGACAAAAAAGAGAATCATTAAGTCTAATTTGCTGTGTCTTCCAAACTCCAGAATGTGATCACGTATTGGGGAAAGATAAGAACTGAGATGGGTCACACATGATTGTAGATCCATCACACTTAACAAAATACCGAGGAGAAACCATGGGTTCTAAGAAATGTAAGCTTTATTCAGGAAAAGTGAGAATAGGGGAAGTGCATAGGGGAGAGAGAGAGAGAGAGAGAGAGAGAGAGAGAGGGAGAGAGAAGGAGGAGAAAGAGGAGGGCATGGGGGAGGAGTTGGAGAAAGAACACTTGCTTAGATGTTCAAGCTTCCAGGTAGGCAGAAAGAAAAAGAGGGTGATCGTGCCCAATATCAACATTTCTGAACCTTTAGGCCCCACCTTCACTTTTTTCCTAAACCATGCACACACCTGTCACCACTCCCATTTCTCCCTGCAATAATTTCCTCCTCATTACTATTATTGGAAACACGTGTGCAGGCAGGTATGGTGCAGCAGAGTCCTTGTCGTTGTTTGTCCTTGTTCCAGGTGCCTGTAGTTTCAGGCTTGGCTGTCCAGTATGCCTGCACCGACCCCAATAATCTTGCGTTTTTTCCCCTGTGATGTGTTCTGCTCAGCTTTACTTCATCCCTGATAAGAAAGCCATTATGCTACATGCTGACAAGGCAAAGGATCGTATGTTGCCCCCCCTTCCAAAAATCATCTTTCAGTCTGCTACATATTATAACGCTAGTTCTACATAAACGTGTTCTGTGAGTCACACACAAGCAAATTGTACTCAGCATGGTGAGAAAAGAAAACAGTATCTAAGGAACAGGTCTTTCTTCATTCTTTCTCTTTTATTTTTAATTGAGACAGAGAAAGAGGCAGAAAAAGTAAGAAAGACCACAACACCAAAGTTTCCTTCAATGTGCTGGGGACTGGGCTCAAACCTGGGTCCAGCCTATGAAGAGCAGTGCACTAACCAAGTGAGCTATTTTGCCAATCCTTTCCTCTTTCAACTGAAATGCCTGAAGAAGACCCCAGAGAGGAGGAGTGTTGAAAGACTTATAACTTATGAAGAGCAGGGAGCCAGGTGGTGGCGCACCTGGTTAAGTGCTCATGTTACAATGTATAAGGACCTAGGTTCAAGCCCCTGATCCCCACCTGCAGGGGGGAAAGCTTCACAAGGTGAAGCAGGGCTGCAGGTCTCTCTCTCTCTCTCTCTCTCTCTCTCTCTCTCTCTCCTCTCTCTCTCCCTCTCTCCCTCTTACCCTCTTCCCCTCTCAAATTCTCTGTCTCTATCCAATAAGAAATAAAAAATAAGAATATTTTTAAAAAAAGAACTTATGAAGAGCAAGATCTCAGTAGACTCTGGTCTATTTTCACATATCTGGAAATTTAAGAAAGTGGATTAGGGAGGGACACTAAGGGGAGGCTGAAGATCTAATCATCCATGGTAGAACAGGATAAGGGTTTGGTAGAGGATAAAACGTATTCATACATATCTTGAAGAATTGTGGAAAGATACCTGTGTAACAATAACATTCCAGTAATTTAACAATCCTTTGGTAATGTGATACTGCAGTTGAAAATAAGACATAAAGCTCAGAGATGGTGTTGGATTTAATTAGGAGGAATTTAATTTTCAGAAGGATTAGATCCTTAGAGAAAAGGGTTTAAGTGTATTAGATTAAATGTTATCAGTAGAAAATTATTTGGGAGGCCACTCAGCCTTTCCTATATCTCAGTAACTTCCTTCATCTGAATGCTGATTATCCTTACTGGGCTGTGAGATCCAGTCTCCTATGGTCTGTGCCGCTTCATTTGTTTCTCCTCTGTTAATATGACATCTGACATGCAGTTCACGTGCAACATTGGTGTAGTCATAGTAAATAATGAATCTATAGTTATCCACTATAATGATCAAACTTTCCTCTGTGTGTGTGTGTGTGTGTGTGTGTAGGCTGCTTGAGGATCTTTTTATTATTATTAATATTTGATTTTGGGTAGAGACAGAGAAATTGAGATGGAAGGGGGTGATAGAAGAAGAGAGACACAGACACACTTGCAACACTGCTTCACCACTTATGAATGAAGCTTCCCACCCTGTAGGTGGGGACTGGTGGCTTGAATTAGGGTCCTTGTGCACTGGGATGTGTAAAAGGTGAGCCACCAGCTGAACCCTTGCTTGAAGATCTTATGAATATGCAAATTCTGCCACAGGAGGAGTGGGGTAAAGTCTGAAGTCCTGCCTGTTCTACAAATGTCTAAATGAATCAGATGAGGCTAGATTACAGATCCCACCATGAACAGGAAATTCCCTGTTGTCTCCAAATCCTTGGTGCCATCCTGCATTTGTATTTCACTTTTGCTCAAATAGTTAACTATGCTTCGATCAACATTTAAGTTATTTTGTGAGAGACCGAATACCTCATATTGGTCCCCTCTGAAAAAAAAAAAATCAGTGAAGTGTTAAGTAGATGTAAAAATATATCACGCTGTAGGAGAAATATCACTGAGTGGGGAGCCGGTCTTGCCATGAGGAGTCTAAGGCTGAGTTCCAAAACTACATGTCAGTATTACAGTTGTGGGGGAAACTTTTTGTCTGCTCTGAGTCTGCTTTAGTCTGTTCCATTTGTCTGCTTAAAGGAGAAGTCAACATAGGGCCAATAAAGTCACATATATGTGAGATTCAGATTCCACCAAAAAATGATAATAACAATAATAATTATCTCAAAACGCATTTGACAGACTTATCAGGTGTCAAAACTTACTATGTTTTGAAATTATGCATTTTAGTTGTATTTCTAAGATTTATATATTTCCAAATAATGTATCCTTTCTTTTTCACAAAAGTTAAGTCACATTAATTTTCAGTCACCTGCTTACGTATCATTGGTACCAAGCAATTTAATGAGTTTAAGGCTTTAGAAGCCTCAGTCAAGTTCTAAACATCATTCATTTATTTTTATTTCTTATAGGATTGATTTTTGCCTTCCAAGATCACACTACTTTTGAATAATAATGACAAGGAACAAAGATGCTTTTGTTAGTCTCAGAAATGAGAAGGAAAACTGCATTTAATTTGATGGAAAGGAGAAAATAAACTAAGTAAAGCGGGACAGGCCCTCAGATGTTTAAAATTGAACATTTCAGTGTGATTTTTATGGAGAGGTAAATTGCCTTCTAAGTTCCATAGGCCCTGAGGTCTCCGTGTTAATATAGCTCAGTTAAATAATTGGTATTTCTAATTATGAACCCAGGGCACCAATAAAATATTGAGATACATTCAATATTTTCAGAGAAAATAGGAGATTTGTGGTGAAAATAATCTTCATGTTCATTAGTTTGAATTACTGTAAGGAGTGAGGTTTATGTTTTGGTATAATTTTAATTTCAAATACTTGGTTTTGTGTTCAGTGTTTAAATATATAGACATCCTATTACCCAAGATTTGTCACAATGAAAGTCAGTGTTATGGAACAGCTAGTAAGTATTTACTAAAGTATGTAAAGCAAGTTTTTTTTTTTTTTCTCACTTTGAAGTGGTCCTCCTTAAGGGCAAACCATTCTTATTTGTTAGACAGGATTTATTAATCATGTACATGTGCCAACCTATTATATGCATGGTTGAACTTAATTTGACACTTTATCTATCATCTACCTATCTACCTACCTAGCTGTCTCTATCTATCTCATCTATATCTATCTGTGTCATCTATATCTATATACCAAGTAATAGATATAAGGTGTATATTATAATTTCCAAGTGTTTCAATTAAACCTTAACTAAATAGGCATTTATATGAGGTGACTTAAGTATTCTATATATTTTATAAGCAGTCTCTATAATGCCACATTAAAGTATAATCATCCTTGTTTTGCATTTGACAGTCATATTCCCTCACAGATGCTTGTTTCTTATAATTCCTAATTTCATTTACAAAAAAGAGCAGAATCTCTGTATTCTGCTTACAAATTTATCTCATAAAACAAGTAACAACTATAATTCAAAAAAACTGAATATTAGAATACTTTCAGTGTGGGGTAATTTAAACAGATACTTAGATCTTATTTGAGCTAGTAGCAATTTCAAAATAGTTATCATGACTATTGGAACAGTATTTTTTAAAGAAACTTCATTGCACAGAAAAGCTAAAAATCCAACTTTCTTTAGATACGTTTTCCATATTATTAGCTTATTTCTTCTCATGTTTCAGACTGAGGTTCTGTTCATTGTACTGCATATTCTAAATCTTGACCCTTCTCCCGGCGGGTGTGCAGGGTGCATCTGATAATGATACTTACAGTGATTGCCTTGTGGGGAGGGGGTGAGTGTTAACTTATCCTGACACTCCCAGATTCAAATACACTGCGATGAAAATGTGGAGCCGAGTGGGTTAAGCTTCCTGGTGCTTTTCCATCTCAGAACTGGGGTAGTTTTCTTTTGCATGATTGAAATCATGCCTATGTCATCCTCTTAATGTCTGTAATACAGTGCCTAATGGCTTCATCAGGATAGATCACTTTCCTCAGTACTGAGCTGCCAGTGAAACACAAATCAGTTGGAGGGAGAAATTGTTAGAGGCGGAAGGATTACAGTTAAAAGTAAAGAATATGGAGAAAATTGCAGAGGCGGAAGGATTATAGTTAAAAGTAGAGAATATGGAGAAAAGACCAAATAAATATGAGGATTCTAGTGAAAAAAAAGTTAGAAAAGTTCTCATTGAAAGCTGACAATGAGTCTGGCTCCTATATTACAGTAAAAGTGATTCACAAAAAGTAAATAAATAGCTAAGTAAGTAAATGAAATTCTAGAATCTGTATTAAAAACAAAAATCATCATGAAGTATGGTTGTATAACTCAAGTAATAAAAATCTATGTCTTACAAAGTATTTTGAAGTATTACTTATTTCCCAGAAGTACAGGGAATTTGCACTAGATTATTTTAACTTTTCCCATATCATTTTCAATTTCCTGTACCTTGTTTAATAATGCCCACGTTTACTTTTTTAACTTTTCTAAATATTTTCAGTTTCCTCTATCCTACTTGATAAATATTTTCAGTTTCCTGTATCCTACTTGCACAAGTTACCCTGCCTCCTTGTTATGGTGCCATAGAATCTGCTCATATTTGAGAAAAAAGTATAGTCAAAACAAAAGCTAAGTGTCAGCATTCATGAAATAATGAGGGTTAATTTTTTTTCAGGACATGTTCAAATCTATGGATGTCTGCAGGCCACTTATCTTCTCATAAACAAACTGGATTAATATAGATTCTAATTGAAGGCTTTAGACAGCCACTTGGCACAGGAGGGGATAGAAACTGAAGATATAATAGCACAGAGAACGACTTTGCATAAAAAATAGCAGCAATGCATATTTAACTGGTGACTAAATCAGTTAATCCACTTATAATGCCCACCCCCTTTCACCCTCATTTGGTGCCCCTGAAGTCCATGAGCATCTGCTCTTGATGATGATACTTTAGAACTGTTTCCAACCTACCCATCTTGTTTTGTGAGATGTGTGTGTGTGTGTTTTAGAAGTTCCTTTCACTAAGTCAGAACCTGGCGAGCATCAGCAAGGACAGTTAAGCACTGGAGTTTTGTAGCTGCCTGGTGTGTTTCTGTTTTAATTAATAACATAAAATCTAAATGCCACGCTGTGTTTGAACGTACAGTTTGAGTTGGCAAACAATGGTATATAAATTCACACTTATTCACACAGTAATACTCCTGTTAATTTTGGGGTGATGTCTTGATTAATAACTGAGTAGAGTAGATTGGTTACTTTGTAAATAGTCTGAAAAATGTAGTTTTGGAAAGTACACCGGATTATCCAAGGACAATACATTACTTGTCAACAGAATGCATATATATATATATATATATATATATATATATATATATATACATATACTCACTAAAAAGTAAGTAGTAGTTTATAGCCAATTCATAAAACCTTACACATAATAAAAAAAAAACCAGTAATTTATTTCCATATCATTGCACTGTAAGGTTAACATTTAATTTGCACATCTCTGTAGCAGGCTGAAAAGATGCCCCTTAACTCATTCACTCTATAAATTAACACAATTTATTGAATGACTTTTTTAAACCTTCCCACTATGTAATTTATAAAGTAACTAAAAAATAAGTTACTTCCTCTCTATCTTCCCATCCCCTCTCAATTTCTTTCTGTCTCTATCCAATAATAAATAAATAAATATATTTTTTTAAAAATTCTACAGAATGAGATAAACCCTAATTCTACTTGCACAGCACTGTCTATGCAATAGAAAATATAATGTAATTTATTTACATAAACTGATCAATTACAATAACATGGAAAAATAGCGAAATATACATTTTAAAAATATTATTAAACAAAAAAAATAGATTAACTGTTTTTGCCTGTGAGATGTCATGAATGCTTTTAAGAAATCAACTTCCATATTCAGCTAATGTGAGATTCAGTGCAGTGGATAACCTACATAGAGAGCAATATCATGAATAAAATGCAGCAAATATGGTACTTTGCACTTCAGTTTTATTTTGTACATTTTGAGGGGCCATTATTAAAATAGGCAGAAAAAAATCTTAAGGAACATATTCAGAGGGACTATAAAACGGTCACAGAGGGAGTCGCAGTAGCGCAGCAGGTTAAGCATACATGGCGCAAAGAGCAAGGACTGGCAAGGATCCCGGTTTGAGTCCCCAGCTCCCCACCTGCAGGGGAGTTGCTTCACAAGTGGTGAAGCAGGTCTGCAGGTGTTTGTCCTTCTCTCCCCCTCTCTGTCTTCCCCTTCTCTCTCCATTTCTCTGTCCTAACAATGACGACATCAATAACAACAACAATGAAAAACAAGAGCAACAAAAGGGAAAATAAATAAATATTTAAAAAAAAAATTTTTAAATGATGACAGTGTGGGTTGTAGTCAGTAAGACTGTGACATAAATGAGGGGAGGAAAAAATCAGAAGTGAGACTGATTTTAATAAAGAGGAGATAAGGAAACTATTTTTCGACTATTTGGCTGACTGAGGGTATAGGACTACTAACAGCTAAGATACAGACTAAAAAAAAAAAAAGAAATGTGTGGGTCATTATTGTTCCAGGTATGATAGTTTTGAAGTGCTTCCTGATATTCAAGATATGTCTGGCATAAGCTTATGGCTACATGTACACCTGTACACAGCACCCTAAGTATATGTCTAGTTCCTAAAACTTTATTAGAAAATGTGTCATCTGAAATGGAACTAGGCACGCCCATGCCCATCACTTTATTTATTTATGTATGTATGTATGTATTTTGCCTCCAGGGTTATTGCTGGGGCTTGGTGCCTACACCAGGAATCCACTGTTCCTGACAGCCATTTTTCTCTTTTATTGCATAGGATACAGAGAAATTGAGAGAGGAAGGGGAGATAAAGAAGGAGAGATACAGAGAGACACCAGCAGGCCTGCTTCACCACTTGTGAAGTGACCCCCCCTGCAGGTGGGGAGCTGGGGGCTTGAACTGGGATCCTTGCATGGGTCCTTGTGCTTAGTACTATGTTCACTTAACCAAGTGTACCACCATAAGATAAGTGGTATAAGAGAGCTGAGTTGTATATATGTATATGTGTTTGGATGGCATCTAGTCTTAAGTAGTAATAGAAATTATGGGATTTTCTGGGAGAAAATATAAAGTCAGGACTTAAATTTCTATTTTATTATTGATTTAGGTACTGAGATCTTTCAAGTACACAGTATCATAGCTCTGGGCCACATGTTGCATTTAGAAAGGGAGAAATAGAGAATGCTCACAGTCTTTTGTCATAGCATCATGCATAGGTCCAACTTGGTTATATACATGGCAATGCAAACAGCCCACCTGGTAAACGATCTTGTTGAGCTTGAAGTAGAAATTCTAGGAATAGTGACTCTAAAACAGCAAAGACGACAGAACCTCTAAAGAATAATATCAGAATGATAAAGCAGGGATGAATAAAGAGGAAATAAGAAAGGGCCAGGAGGTGGTGCACCTGGTTAAGAGCACACATTGCACAAGGACCCGGGTTCAAGCCCCTGGTCACCACCTGTAGAGGAAAAGCTTCACGAGTGGTTAAGCAGGTCTGCAGGTGTCTGTCTCCTTCCCTCTCTCCCCTTCTCTTCTCAATTTCTGTCTGTCTCTGTCCAATAGTAAATTAAAAAATCACTTTAGAAAAAAGAAGAAAAAGAAAGGGGCCAGGAGGTAACTCAGTGGGGTACATCAAACTCCTTACCAAGCATGAGGCCCTAGGCTCAGTGTTAAGCACCTCAGGGGAGTGCCGTCTATAGTACTGAGTGAGTTCTGTGAATGCTAAAGGTGGAACTATGGTGTCTCTCTGTCTGGCTCATCTCTCTGTCTCTCTCTCTCTCTCTCTTATTTTTCCCTTTCCTCCTCCTATCTCAAAAGACAGAGAATAAAAGTCAGGCTGGGAGACTTCTCAGTAATATCACACATGGAGGGATATTTGGGTTTTTTACTTGGGACCACATTAAAAATGAAAGAAATGAAACTTTGTTGAGCATGTAGTGTATCTGAATATATTCACTCTCATGTAGTCTAAATATCAGTCATTTCTATAGAGCAGAGCTAATATTCTTATTTCATGGATGAGAACAGTCTAATGCAGATTGGGTCAACAATTTGACCAATATCATTGCAATGAAAATATATATATATATAATTGATATTTTAGCCCGTATTCTGATGACTCCAAAATGCATATGCTAGTAGTTAAATGAGAAGTCATGTTGACATTTAGTCAGTAAACTAAAAATCTTCAAATATAGTTTATATCTTCGATTCTGCTGACAAAAACTTTATTTCATTTATATTTCTAATATTTTATTTATTTATTTATTATTGGATAGAGACAGAGAAAATGAGAGGGGAGAGATAGTTTGACAGGGAGAGAGACAGAGATACCTGCAGTCCTGCTTCACCACTAATGGAAGTTTGATGAGGTTTTTTTTCCCCCACACACAGGTGGAGACCAGAGGCTTGAACCTGGGTCCTCGAGCCCTATAATGTGTATGCTTAACCAGGTACACCACTCCCCCTTTATTTCATTTCTATATCATGAAATAAAACAAACAATATTGAACAAATTGCCTGGTTGAAAAACAGATTTGTTTAAATACTAAGCCGGGGGTGGGGCAGGTGGTAGAACACATGACTCAAAACGCAAGGACCTGCATAAGGATCCCAGTTCAAGCCCCCTGCTCCCCACCTGCAGGAGGATTGCTTCATGAGCGGTAAAGCAGGTCTTCAGGTGTCTTTCTCTACCCCTATCTGTCTTCCCCTCCTCTCTCAATTTCTCTCTGTCTTATCTAGCAACAGTGCCAGCAACAACAATAATAATAACAATGATGATAAACAACAAGGTCAAGAAAAAGGGGAAAAAATAGCCTCCAGGAGCAGTGGATGTGTAGTGCAGGCACCAAGCCCCAGCAATACCCCTGGAGGTAATAAATAAATAAATGCATAAATAAATACTAAGGCAAAAACTGACCAAAATATGTTAACAAAATGTCAGTGATTTTTTTCAATATACTCTTCATTTTTATTTGAGAATCCCCTACTCACTTCCTTTTACTTTATAATCTTTCACATATTGCTTCTCCAGATATATCACCAGAACTAATATGCAATTTTAGTAGAGACATGTTGGGGGAGGGGGAGTAATAGGGCTTGTAAATCTTCCCAAGACTTAATTGTATATTCAAAAGAAATGGTAATAGCAACATTACCTAATGGTGTTTAATACATATTTTATAGCGCCTTTGCTTTTATTATAAATGATTAATAGGTGACAATGAAATCTGCCTTATAATGTCTCCTTCAGGTATGGCTTATACATATCCTTCAGTTCTTTTTATAATGTTATAATAGAACTAAATTACTGACACTCAGTCCTTAGTAAGGCAACATATTTTTTGCATGTCACTATTGATCAAAATTGCCTAATGAAGCTATGTGAAAAAAAAATAGATGTCATCGCTTTTATCATCAAGGTATATTTTGATATGAAATGTTTTTATAGTAATATTTGTATTCTTGAACTATGATAAAGTAATTGTTTATGCTAAAATACTGGTTAATCTGAGACCTTTTGTACCCTATTTTGCATAGTTAAAGGCTCTTACAGTCCAGGTGTTTGTTAGGCGTTAAATGATTTCCTCTTCACGAATATTATCAAGGAACATAAAGAATATTCTACAATTGGTAAAGGATGCTTGGTGGTGCTTTATAAATACAGAATAGATTAGAAATGGAATTAATGTCTATTGAAACTCAGTTGCAGCTTTGCTCCAGCTCTTCACTTTCTATGATGTTACAATCAGTCCAATTTCAAATAATCCTGATTTCAGACTTAAGACATGATGTCAGGAGACAAGTAGCAGGGATGAAGTCTTAACAGCTAAGGAGTCTGCTGAAATGCAAATCATTTTTCCAAGGGTTGGTAAATATTTCTGAAGCCAACAATTGAAATGAAAATATACTGTCAATAAAAGGCAGTTAAAATAAACATTGAAACTGTATGCAGTCCTAGGAGAATTGTTTTTTGGAGTAAAATGTTTTTCAAGGTCTTCACAAAGTTGTCAGCAGCTCTTTGAGAAATCAAGTCAGTGCATCTGGAACAATTGTTTATGAAACAGAACTGGTTAGTAAACCATTCTGCAACTCCATCCAGCTGTTAATTTTACATAGCTATTCACAAAGGATGCAAATTCTACAATAAATAATGCCTTCAAAACACTGTAACACGATAGGTTTCTTATAAAGCATTATGATTTCATTCATATTGAAATATCTGTTCCTTAGCCTTTATTTCATTTATAATCCATTTTCAGTACATTGATTGACATCATCACATAATGTTCACTGTCTATCGCTAACGAATAATAAAGTATTATTAACAAAAAAAGATTTTTTATTAGAATTTTAGCAGGATGCTGAATTGAAAGTTCCATTTAAAAACATAAACCAAAAAAAAAAAAAAACGTGACTGGGTGTTGGCACACCTGATAAATGCATGGATTACCCTGCAAAAGGATCAGTGTTCAAGCCCCCAGTCCCCACCTACAGGGGGAAAGCTTCAGAAGTGGTAGTGTTTCAGGCCTCTCTCTCTCTCACTCTGTCTCTCTTTCTCCCCCCCTTCTCCCTCTCTCTCTTTCCTCTCAATTTCACTCTGTTCTATCAAATAAAATGATGGTCAAGTAAAATAAATCTTTAAAAAAAGCAAAAACAAATAAAAACCCAGCTTTTAAATGGAGTGCTGAAAGTAAAGTAGGGGAATCTACCTGATAACCCTGAAAGATATCAGTTTTCTATCCTCCAGAATAAATATTAGAATAAAACACAGTAAGATACACACACACACACACACACATATATTCCTGCTGATGAGATAACTCATATGGGTGGTTATCTGCTTTGCTTTGTGCATTGTTGAGGCTTGAGTCCCTGGTCCATCATATGGGAGTATTATGACAGTAAGTGAAGACTCAGTGTTGTGATGTTTCTTCCTCCCAATGTGTGTATCTTCTGCAACTCTCTCAATCTCACTCTTTTGCTTACCTTCTCTCTCTCTCTCTCTCTCTCTTTCATTCAAAAAAAAAGTGAACCCAGAGCACAGTGAAACTCTAGCAAAGCAAAACAAACAAACTAACAAGAAGATATTTATGTCCCTGTATTTTTTACCCTTAACTATCTGGGTGAGGATATTAAGATCAAAAATAAATGAGCATGCATTAAAAAGAAGACATGGGGAGTCCAGCAGTAGCATAGCAGGTTAAGCGTACATGGTGCAAAGCACAAGGGCCAGTATAAGGATCTCGGTTCAAGCCCCAGGCTCCCCGTCTGCAGGAGATCACTTTACAAGTGGTGAAGCAGGTCTGCTGGTGTCTTTCTCTCCTCTGTCTTCCCCTTCTCTCTCTATTTATCTCTGTCCTATCCAATAGCAACAACAGCTATGACAATAATAACTACAAAAAGCACAACAGCAAACAAGGGCAACAAAAATGGGAAAAATAGCCTCCAGGAGAAGCGGATTCATAGTGCAAGCACTGAGCCCCAGTAAAAACCCTGGAGGCAAAAAAAGAAGTGTAACCTGTGGAAGAACAAATTATAGATTGCCAAAAATTGAGAACGGTGTGGAAGATAGTAAAAGGGTAATAAATAGTAAAATAGTAAAAAAAAAAAAAATAGTAAAAATAGTCAAAAAAGTTCCATGATGGCAATTTTTCTGGTGATGGAATGAATAGTCTGCATTAATAGAAGTGGTACTTACATGAATCTGCACAGTTAATAAAATGCCATAGAACTACACATATATTGTATAAATGTTACAGTTTTGATGTTATACTGCAGTTATATAAGATATAACCATTGGGATAAAGTGAATAAAGGATACATAAGACATCTATATAAGACATCTTTACTATTTTTATATCTTTCTTTAAATCCATAATTATTTAAAATCAATAATTAAAAAATTAAGAGGATTGATAAATGAATGAATAAATATATGGTAATGAAAATAGACATTTAACTTACTATTGAAAAGTAGAGTATAGTCCAGAGGCAGGACTATGGAGCAGCAGCAGCAGTGTTTCTCTCCTCTCCTCTCCCAGGTCAACTAGGAATACCAAAGGTGAACCTGGGCCTGCAACAGGCAGGAATAGAACAGCTTCTGGGATCCACTAAACTACTGGTGAGTGCAAACACATGTGGCTCTTGGACAGGGAGGAGCCTAAGGAGAGTTGAGTAGCTGGTTGTCGTTTTCGACGGGTTATGTTGTTTTCGCCGGGCTGGCTTCACGGGCGGGTAACAGACAACCAGGGACTCATGGTTGAGCTGTAGGCAGTATCTCTTTATTCATGCAGGACACAGCACAACCTAAGACGAGCTAAGCTAAACTCAAGGTAAAGTACTCTAAAACTCACAATGCTGTCTTTATATATACTTCCCAAGTAGGGTGGAAACAGGATGTGACATAGAGAGGGTGGAGAGAAAAGTGACTGGTAAAAATCAGAGTGTGACAAAGAAGGGATCAGGGTGTGACAAGGAGGGGGTGGAGCAGGCGAGAATCCTATCACTGAACCACAAATGCCCTGGAGGGAGGTGGAACTTATTAACAGTGGTTATGTAAATAGAATAGTGTTAAGCAGGGGGGATTTAAACCAAATGAAACAGAAGGGGTCTCATGCATACCAACAGCTGGTAACAGTCTGGCAGTTTACTAGTTGAGGCACCACCTCCAGTCTGCTTTACCAACAAAAAGACTGCTGAAGGAAGGAGAGGACTCCCCTAAGACTCACCAAATACAACTGTGAGTCTCCATTGCTACTGCCCTCAGAGGCTGGAGCAGCAGGGTGGAGGCCCTGTGCTGACGTCTGGGTGTTAGAAACTCTTTGCATAACCACTGTGTCATCTCTCCCCTACCCTGCTTTATCTCTTGGTCAGAAGTAAGTATTAAGCTAAGAAGTCTACATATAGTTCAAAACTGCCTCTGTGCTCCAACTCAGGGATTAATATAATATTGAAACAACTGTCAATTTCCACAACTGTGAACCCTTTAAGTACCTTACTTAGACACAAGTCAATCCAGGCAAGAGTGATCAGTAATTTGAAAAGTACTGAGAGAGGGACCTCATAACATACTATATTAAATGGTTAAACCAACAGGAAGAAATATTGAAGAAATGAACCAGAAGAAAAGACCAGCTAAAAGCCCCCCCAAAGGTTGAACCACAAAATAGTGAGGTTGACATCCAAACTCTTCTTAAGGAAATAGTCACAGGATTGAGTAAAGCATTTGAAAGAATTGTCATAAGAAATACAGAAATAACAAATGAGACTCTGAGAAAACACTAATTATCTCAAGGTTAATAGAGAGCTGAAAGCTGAAATAGCTGAGCTAAGAACATAGCTAGCTGAACAAGCTAAAACAGTATCAGAACAGGGTAACATAATAGATGAACTACAGAAAATAGTATAAGAGAGAGAAGAGAATAAATAAGCCAGGCAGAATTAGCAAGATCGAGGACAAACTAGAGACAACTAAAAGAGAAGTAAGATATCTCAAAAAGTGATTAAGAGATACTGAAAACAACAGAGGCATATAGGATGGCTTCAGAAGAAATAATATATGCATTATTGGCTCACCAGAGGAAGAAAGAGAGGGAGGGGAAGAAATCATTCTTCAGGACATCATAGCTGAGAACTTCTGTAGTCTAGACAACATCAAAGACATACAGGTTCAAGAATCCCAGAGGGTCCTAAACAGAATTAAGCCATACTTAAAGACATCAAGACACATCATATTTAGAATGGAAAGGAATAAGGATAACAAAAGGATCCTGAAGTCTGCAAGAGAAAAACAAAGAGTCACCTACAGAGAAAAACCCATAAGATTAGCAGCAGACTTCTCTACACAAACACTACATGCCAGAAGAAAATGGCAAAATATCTATGGAGTGCTCAAAGAGAAAGGCTTTCAACCAAGACTACTGTATCCTGTTATATTCTTATTCAGACTAGATGGTGGCATAAAAACCTTCTGAGACAAGCAACAGTTGAAAGAATCAACTATCACCAAGCCTGCCCTGAAAGTAGTTCAGAAAGCTTTCCTATAAACAGTCAGACCACCATAAATATACCATATTTCAGAGCACTCTAAAAATCTATAATAATGGCAATAAAATATCATCAATCTTTGATATCAGTAAATGTCAATGGCCAGAATTCACCTATTAAAAGGCACAGAGTAGGAAGATGTATTAAAAAATACAACCCAACAATATTCTTTCTACAGGAAGCCCACCTAACTCAACAAGACAAACACAGACTCCAAGTGAAAGGATGGAAAACTATCATACAAACCAATGTCCCACCAAAAAGGTCAGGAACAACTATTCTCATATCTGACTCGATTGACTTGAAAATAAATAAAAGAAAAAAAAAAGATAGAATGTACATTACTTAATACTCAGAGGATCCGTCAATCAAGAGGACTTAACAATTATTAACATCGATGCACCCAGTGAGAAGCCATCTAAATACATCAAAAATCTACTGAAAAAGCTACAGAAATATATTAACAGCAACACAGTCATAGTAGGGGACTTCAACACCCCACTTTCTCAACTTGACAGATCATCTAGGCAGAAAATCAATAAAGAAATGAGGGAGCTAATGAGGAGATAGATAAACTAGAACTGTTGGACAGTTTCATAGTCATTCACCCAAAGAAACTAGAATACATATTCTATTCAAGTACACATGGCTCATTCTCAAGGATAGACCATATGTTAGGCCACAAAGACAGCAACAGCAAATTCAAGATCATTGAAATCATCACAAGCATTTTCTCAGCCCACAGTGGAATTAAACTAACACTTAACAATCAACAAAAGATTAGTAATAGTCCCAAACTGTGGAAGCTCAACAGGATACTACTTAACAACTACTGGGTCAAAGAGGAAATAAAGGAAGAAATCAAAATGTTTCGAGAGTTCAATGGAAATGAAGACACAAGCTATCAATGTATTTGGGAAACAGCTAAGGCAGTACTGAGAGGGAAGTTCATAGCCATACAAACTCACATTAGGAAACAAGAAAAAGCACAAATAAACAACCTGACTGCACACCTAGAAGAAGAACAAAAGAACCCTAAAGCAACCAGGATGGAAATAACTAAAGTTAGGGCAGAAATAAATAATATTGAAAATAAGAAAACCATACACAAGATCAACGAAAATAAATGTTGGTTCATCAAAAGAGTGAACAAAATCGACAATTTTTTTTTGCCAGACTCACAAAACAAAAAAAGGAAGAGCCAAATAAATCAGATCATAATGAAAAAGGAGACATCACAATAGACATGGCAGAAATTCAGCATATCATATGAGACTTCTTTTTTTTTTTAAGTAATTTATTTCTTTATTGGGGAATTAATGTTTTACATTCAACAGTAAATACAATAGTTTGTACATGCATAACATTCCCCAGATTCCCATTTAACAATACAACCCCCACTATGTCATTCGTCATCTTTCATGGACCTGTATTCTCCCCACCCACCCACCCACCCCAGAGTCTTTTACTTTGGTGTAATACTCCAATTCCATTTCAGGTTCAACTTGTGTTTTCTTTTCTAATCTTGTTTTTCAACTTCGGCCTGAGAGTGAGATCATCCCATATTCATCCTTCTGTTTCTGACTTATTTCACTCAACATGATTTTTTCAAAGTCCATCCAAGATCGGCTGAAAACGGTGAAGTCACCATTTTTTACAGCTGAGTAGTATTCCTTTGTGTATATATACCACAATTTGCTCAGCCACTCATCTGTTGTTGGACACCTGGGTTGCTTCCAGGTTTTGGCTATTACAAATTGTGCTGCCAAGAACATATGTGTACACAGATCTTTTTGGATGGATGTGTTGGGTTCCTTAGGATATATCCCCAGGAGGGGAATTGCAGGGTCATAGGGTAGGTCCATTTCTAGCCTTCTGAGAGTTCTCCAGACTGTTCTCCACTCATGTGAGACTTCTATGAACAACTATATGCCACCAAGCTAGAGAACGTGGAAGAAATGGACAATTTCCTTGATACCTATGAACTTCCAAAATTAAATAAAGAGAAACTAGATAATATGAACAGGCCTATCAGAGCCAACAAAATTGAAACAGTTTCAAAAACCTTCCCAATAATAAAAGTCCTGGACCAGATGACTTTACAAATGAATTCTACAAAACCTTAAGGAAGAGTTAACACCTCTAGTTTTGAAAGTCTTTCAGAAGATTTAAGACAATGGAATGCTCCCTTCCATCTCTATGATATCACTCTGATATCAAAAGACAGGGACACAATAAAAAAAGAAATCTATAGATCAATATCTATGATGACATAGATACTAAAATATTGGACAAAATTCTAGCCAACCTGATACAGCAGTATATTCAAAAAATTGTTCATCATGTCCAAGTGGGTTTTATCCCAGGGATGAAAGGTTGGTTTAATATATGTACATCAATCAACATGATCCACCAGATCAATAAAGCAAAACCAAAGACCACCTGGTCATATAAATAGATGCAGAGAAAGCCTTTGACAAAATCCAACATATCTTCATGATCAAAATGTTACTTAAATGGGAATAGATGGAAAATTCCTGAAGATATTGGAATCTATATATAGCAAACCTATAGCCAACATTATATCAATGGTGAAAAACTTAGATCAGGTACTAGACAGGGCTGCCCACTATCACCATTACTATTCAACATAGTGTTGAAAGTTCTTACCATAGTAATCAGGCAGGATCAAGGAATTAAAGGGATATAGATTGGAAGAGAAGAAGTCAAACTCTCCATATTTGCAGATGACATGATAATATACATAGAAAAACCTAAGGAATCCAGCAAGAAGCTTTTGGAAATCATCAGGCAATACAGTAAGGTGTCAGGCTACAACATTAACATTCAAATGTCAGTAGTATTCCTCTATGCATACACTAAATTAGAAGAAGATGAAATCTAGAAATCAATTCCTTTTTACTATAGCAGCAAAAACAATGAAATATTAGGAAGAAACCTTACCAAAGAAATGAAAGACTTGTATACTGAAAATTGTGAGTCATTGCTCAAGGAAATTGAAAAAGATACAAAGAAGTGGGAAGATATTCCATGTTCATGGGTCTGAAAATTAACATTTTTAAAATGAATATGCTACCCAGAACCATATACAAATTTAATGTTATCCCCATCAAGATTCCAACCACATTTTTTAGGAGAACAGAACAAATGCTACAAATGTTTATCTGGAACCAGAAAAGACCTAGAATTGCCAAAAACAATCTTGAAAAAAAAGAAGAGAACTGGAGACATCACACTCTCAGATCTCTAATTGTATTATAGGGCCATTGTCATCAAAACTGCTTGGTACAGGAACATGAATAGACACACTGACTAGTGGAATAGAACTGAGAGCCCAGAAGTAAGCCCCCACACCTGTGGACATCTAATCTTTGACAAAGGTGCCCAGACTATTCAATAGGGAAAGATGAGGGAAAAAATTAGAGTATAGCTAGAAGCAATTTAATTAATATTGAAACAAATTAATATCCCAGACCCCCACCCTGGCAAATAACCATCCAAATGATACATAAAACCTACAATAATGCCAACACATAGTGAAGGTAGAAATTATGTGAAATGCATATAGTTTTAGTTAAAGAAATCCTTGGGCAGATATTTGGAGGTGCCTCTAAGTTCTAGGTGCATATTTCCACTAGACTAGCTACTACAAAAAATATTGAAATAAATACATTTTCTCATTGTTTTAAAAATAAAAATTGCCCTATAGATTAATTTTAGCAGCTAAAAGCAAGTACTAATGTAGGCTTTTCTTTTAAATAAAAACTAAGTATTTTAATCTGAACACTAAGGGGCTACCTGGAAATCAGAATGTTAATGGTTGTTAGGTGTCTACAAACTAAATTATTTTCTTTCTGATTAGGATAGTGTACTTCCAATGGAATGAATAAACTTTGGTTGATACTAGTCTTTATCAAAAGTGGTTTCAGATTAAAAAAAAATAATAACAAAAAGCCTAACTTCTCAGAAATGGGGTTTTGGAATTGGTTACTTAGGCTTGTTGAATTTGAAGTCATAGAATAATCCGGTCACACCCAGAAGTACGTATTTTTACTACTAGGTTTAAAAATGCAGCCAGTTCTCTGCCTGTCATAGTGTTATCCAAGCACTGAGTCAAAAATTGGGAGGGGAGTTTTATTCACCAAAAGAAATGCAAAGCTCTGCTCATTTACATCAAAGAAAACCAAGTAAATGTGTAGAAGAAATTATCAGAGAGGAAAGAATCTATTTTTAGATTGAGCTGAATTTACTTCTTTGGACTCAGTATGCTAACTCAAATGAAAATGATTCCTAAAGGTGGCTTGTGATGAATAAAGTTGTTATGCCTGAAGTTTCATAGTATAATAAATACAGCATGATGGGAATGACTTTGAACAGATTTGTCATGTGTATTCATTCCATTACCCCGTAATCATGTGTCCTTAGAGGACCTAGAGGAAATCCTATCACCTAAGTATTGAGTGAGAAGAAAACCAACATTCTTGAAAAGTGCTTGACTTTTCTGAGGCTAAAAAATTACAGAAACTGACTGAGTGGTGGCGCACTCAGTAGAGTACATGTTACATTGCTCAAGAAATTGGATTTAGACTTCCCCTGTTGCCAACTGCAGAGGGGAAAGCTTCACTAGTGGTGAAGTAGTGCTACTGGTTTGTATCTCTATATATATCCTCCTTTCTTCTCAGTTTCTTTCAGACTCTATCAAAAATAAACAGCATTAAAAAGTAGAATAAATTTAAAAAGTAAAATAAAAAATGCAGATATTGATAGAAGACTCCTAATTTCAATGAAAATGATGGAACCTGATAGAAAACAATAAAAATTAAGTGTCAGAGTCCAGATGAAAATGATAGCCAAATAAGCAGAAGAGACAATGCAATAATAGAATGGTGTAATTAAAATGTGTTTTTAGGGGCTAGGCGGTAGTGTACCTGGTTAAGCACGCACATTAAAGTGTGCAAGGATCCAGATTCAAGCCCCTGGTCCCCATCTGCAGGGAGAAAACTTCACAAGTGGTGAGGCAGGGCTGCAGGTCTCTCTCTCTCTCTCCCTCCCTCCCTCCCTCTCTCTCTGTCTTCCCCTTTCCTCTCAATTTCTCTCTGTCTCTATCCAAAAAGTGTTTTATTTTTTTAAATGTGTTTTTAGATACAGCTAACTGATAAAAACCTTAAAGAAAAATGACGCAGCTATTTAAATTACACCATGACCAGTATAACAAAAGAACTCTAAATATGTTGGATATCTGAATTGAATCACAATAGCAGATCACACCCAAGTGTAAATTTTCAGATCAAAGTGCTTTTATTTATTTATTTTTCTTTATGGGGGGGGACTAATGCTTTACAGTAGTTTGTACTTGTGTAACATTTCTATTTTTCATGAAACAATCTAGTCTCCCCTCCCCAAGGTCTTCCTCTGCCATCATTTTCCAGGACCTAGACACTCACCCCCACCCCAGAGTCTTTTACTTTGTGGCAATACACCAACTCCAGTCAAAGTTCTACTTTGTGTTTTCCCCTTCTGTTCTTATTTTTCAACTTCTGTTATGTGTGGGATCACCCCATACTCACCCTTCTCTTTCTGACTCATCTCACTTAACATGATTCCTTCAAGCTCCATCAAAGTGGTTTTATACTGTCAGAACCCTTTGTAATAAGGTGAGACCAGACTCCTGCTCAGTTTAGGCAGAGTATCCTAAGACAACAGATTGGGAGTGAAGACCAGTCTGACTAAACACTATCAGTAAAACACCAACACTTTTTAATGATTGTTGTTCATCACGGCCTATATAGTGATGCAATTCCTGTGGACCTGCCATATAACCACAGTCTAGCAGTCAGAATGCAAGTCTTTTTTTTTTGGGGGGGGGGGGATTGAACATAACAATTGAATGCTGGCCCAGGTTTGTTTCATGATCAGTACATCAATTTCCCAAGCCTACTCATTGAAGTATTCTCTTAGCAGTCTCAATTATTCTTTTTCTCAGATAATTTTACTGGAAGGGGGGAGGTAATGGTTTACAGTGTAGTTATTGACACAAAATTTCTTATCTCCTCCTGAGAGATATCTGCAAAATGTGCTCAACTGTCCAATTTAGGTCAATGTTTCTATATTATTTTGAAAAATAATATAGAGTGAGGGCAAGAAGGGAGTGGAGATGTGTAACTATAATATTGTTTTTTCTTTTTTTAATATTTTATTTATTTATGTGAAAGATAGGAGGAAAGAGAAAGGACCAGACATCACTTTGGAACATGTGCTGCCGGGGATCGAACTCAGGACATCATGCTTGAGAGTCCAAAGCTTTACCACTGCGCCACCTCCCGGACCACACAATATTGTTTTTCTTTTCTTCCAGATTTATTTTTATTTTATTTCTCCTGTAGTCTATTCAGTCCCAATAGAGACTCCTTAACCATGGTTGACAAAAATTTATTTGATTTTTTTTAAGTCTATAAGCTTTTTGAAAAATATTTATTTATTTATTCCCTTTTGTTGCCCTTGTTTTGTATTGTTGTAGTTATTATTGTTATTGTTACTGATGTTGTCGTTGCTAGATAGGACAGAGAGAAATCGAGAAAGGAGAGGAAGACAGAGAGGAGGAGAGAAAGATAGACACCTGCAGACCTGCTTTACCGCTTATAAAGCGACCCCCCCCCCTGCAGGTAGGGAGCCAGGGGTTCAAACCAGGATCATTCTGCCGGTCCTTGCTCTTTGTGCCACCTGCGCTTAACCTGCTGCGCTACCTCCCGACTCCTTATTTGATTTTTTAATATTCATTGTACTTATTTTTAGATAGAGACAAGGAAACCAGAGAGAGGTAAGGGGGAGTTAGAGAGGGAATGAGAAAGACCTGCAGTACTGCTTCACCACTTGTGAAGCTTCCCACTCGGTAGGTTGGATTTAATTTCTTTTAATAATAGTTTTTATCATTTAGGAAGTAATCTTATTTTGTTTGTTTTGGTACAGAATAAAAGTGACCCCAGCACCAAAGCTCCCTTCAATACTGTGGAGGCTAGACTTGAATCAGGGGTGTACACATGACAAGCAGCACACAATTCAAATAAGCTAAATCATCAATTCTTTGTATTGGTAAAATTCCAAAAGTCCAGTTTCAAGTTGTTGTTTTTTTTCTTTTCCATAGATTCTATAATAATCTGTTTTGAGGTCTGTTATAAACCTTCAATATAGAGAATGTCTCAAAGTTTTTTGTGCATTATCCTTAAATTTAGAGAAGGAAATTAATACTTTCTGACTAAGGGATTTGAGATGACTACAATTAAAATTCTCACGACAATGTAGTTTTCAAGGAAGTTTTTTAAATCATTTGACATAAACATTACTTCAAAATAATGATCTAAATTGACCAGAAATATCAGATTCAAAGTTCTCACACAATTTTAGAATATGTACAATTATGAATATATGTTTTAAAATATTACAATTTTTTTTTACTTCACAGTGTTTCCATGAGTGTCAATATACTTAGTATTCCTGACTCAAATGTATATCTCCTTCCATCAGGAGAAGCTATTATAACGTCTTAGGAATTCTTCTAAGTTTTTTCAATAAGTATTGTTCTTTAATTAATCACATAGTTTATTCCTTTCTATAATTTTGATTTCCAGGAAGGTTTTTCAAGGTATTAAAAAGTTTAAAACATTTAATTACCCACTTATCTGAAGTGGATTTAAATTCCCAGCTTCTAAAGCAAACCCAAATTTAGTAGTAATTAATATCTTAGTAAAATTGTCTAGTTACTCAATGAATTCCTATGATTAAACTCAGTACAACTTGATTTTTTTCCCAAAAGTGATTTGACAGATGTGTTAAACTCCTCCAAAAATGGAATGTCCTAAGGTAAACTTCCATCATTACAGTTACTCCCTAGGGCAGAATTCAAATCCAATTATATTGCTTGAAACACACTTTCTTTAGTCTAGCCTTTACTAACTCTAACCTGACTCTTAAATTCCACATGGTCCCAAGTCTTTGAGTGACTATTGATCTCTTCAGTCATTTGTTTTAGACCTCTTATATTACAAACCTAAATATTCCCTACTAATACTCCTGGGTGACATGGAGCTGGAATGAATGTCTCCATTTTGTGTCATTAATAGCAAGCCCTTGTGAGGCCAAGCCAATTATTTTACTTGTTAAGTAGCATGACCCAATTTCAATAAAAAGAAGTAGAACAGTGGTCCGGGAGGTGGCGCATTGATAAGGCTTTGGACTCTCAAGCATGGGGTCCCGAGTTCAATCCCCCGCAGCACATGTGCCAGAGTGATGTCTGGTTCTTTCTCTCTCCTCTTTCTCATAAAATAATAAAATACTAAAAAAAAAAAAAAAAAGTAGAACAAAGTGAACTCAACTTCAAAACATAAGGGCATGCGTGCCCCAAACCAAACATCTAAGTGGTATTAGCTATTATTCACGAAATTACCACAGATCTTGTTTCCTTGTTCATTTTCCCCCAAAATTTTTGGTTTCTTTCTATTTTATTCTTATTGTTGTTGTAGTTATTGTTGTTGTTGTTACTGATGTTGTTGTTGTTGGATAGGACAGGGAGAAATGGAGAGAGAGGGGGAAGACACCTGCAGACCTGCTTCACAGCCTATGAAGGGACTTCCCTGCAGGTGGGGGGCCAGGGCCTTGAACTGGGATCCGTACACCAGTCCTTGCGTTTCGTGCCATGTGCACTTAACCCGCTTAGCTACCACCCAACTCTCTCTGTTATATTCTTTAGCTTATAAGAATCTAAGGATGGCATCTGGAAACAAAGTAAATACAAAGCAAAAAACACAGGGCCAGGCAATGGTGCACCTGATTTAGCGCGCACACACACACACACACACACACACACACACACACACACTCTGCCATGTGTAAGGAAGTGGGTTTGATCCCCATTCCTCACCTGGGGACACTTCAGGAGTGGTTATGCATGCCTGCAGGTTTCTGTCTCTCTCTCTCCCTCTGCCTCTGCCTCTGCCTCTGCCTCTGCCTCTGCCTCTTGCTCTCCCTCTCCCTCTCCCTCCCCCTCCCCCTCCCCCTCTCCCTCTCCCTCCCCCTCCCCCTCCCCCTCTCCCTCCCCCTCCCCCTCTCCCTCTCCCTCTCCCTCCCCTCCCCCTCCCCTCCCCTCCCCCTCCCCCTCTCCCTCTCCCTCTCCCTCTCCCTCCCCCTCCCCCCTCCCCCTCCCCCTCTCCCCCCCCATCTCCAGGATTATCTTTGGGTGTTTGTGCCAGCATAATGAATCCACTGCTCCTAGTGGCCATTTATTACTTTGTATTTAATATATTTTATTTTATTTTTATTATTTTATTTGATAGGAAGAGATAAATTGGGGGGATAGGGGAAGATAGAGAATGAGATAAAGATAAACACTGGCAGACCAGCTTCATCTTTCATAAAGAATCCTCCCTGCAGGTGGGGGAGGGTACTTGAACTGGGTGCTTCCCTAGGACGATGTGTGCTTGACCAGGTGTGCCACTCTTCACCCCCCCATCTCCTCCTCCCCTGTCAATTTCTATCTATCCTATCCAGTAAAAATAGAAATAAAAAAAGAAACTAGGAGTGGTGGATTCTTAGTGCCAGCACTAAGTCCCATTGATAATGGTGGTGATAATACAAATAAATAAGTATTTTTTTTTAAAAAAGAACAAACTACCATATAGACAACATAGAGAACTTTCTGCTTTCATTACAGTTTCCAACATGTGTCCTAGTTAGCTTAAAGAAAATATTTAAAGGGGACTGGGTTGTGGTACCTGGTTGAGTGAACATGTTATAATATGCAAGGACCTGGGTTGGATCTCCCCTTCCCCACCTGCATAGAGAAGCTTCAGGAACAGTGAAGCAGGTCTGCAGGTATCTCTCTGTTCTCTCCCTCTCTATCTCCCCCCTCAATTTCTGACTGTCTCTATCCAGCAAGTAAAGATAATAGAAAAAAATTAAAAAGGAAAGAATTTGGATTTTCATTATTTATTTAAAAAGCCAAAATTCAGTTTTCAAAAATTTCTTTCTCCTCTGTTTCTTTCTTCCTTCTATCTTTATCTTGTATGTCATCACAACTTTGTGATGACTTTTTCAAATATATGTATGATCTCTCTCTCTCTCTCTCTCTCTCTATATATATATATATATATATATATATATATATATATGGACCTGAAAGCCCCCTACCCCTGGTAACCTCAGAGTCTTTTACTTACCTGCAATAAACCAAACTCAGTCTAAGTTCTATTTTCTGTTTCCTCTTTCTGTTCTTATTTCTCAACTTTTGTCTATAAGTGAGATCATCTCATATTCATCCTTCTCTTTCTGGCTTATTTTTCTTAACATGATTCCTTCAAGTTTCATCCAAGAAGAGGTAGAGAAGGTGAATACATCATTTTTAATAGTTAAATAGTATTCCATAGTGTATATATATTCCACACCTTTCTCAGCCACTCATATTTTGAGGGACATATGGGTTGCTTCCAGGTTTTGCCTATTGCAAATTGTACTGCTATGAATATAGATATAGACATATATTTTTGTATGGGTATGTTTGACTCCTTAGGATATACCGCAGGAGAGGAATTACTGAGTCACTAGCTAGGTTTATTTCTAGCCTTCTGAGAGTTCTCCAGACCAATGTACATTCCTACCAGCAGTGCAGGAGTAGTCCTTTGTCCTCACAACATTTTCAGCATTTGTTGTTGCTGGCTATTCTGATGTAGGGCACTCTCACAAGAGTGAGGTGATATCTCATTTGTTGTCTTTATTTGTATTTCTCTGACAATCAATTACTTGGAGCACTTTTTTTACATATTTGTTGACCTTTTGGATCTATTCTTTGGTGAATATTCTGTTCATATGCTCTCCCCATTTTTGGATGGGGTCATTTTTTGTTGTTTTTGCTACTTGTTAAATAGTTTTCAAACAATGCGATTTCAGTGGTTTCATTTTTCTGTGTAATGACTATTTCACCTTTCAAAAGCAGACCCTTTGCAGGTATTAGGATACTGATCACTAAAGGAAGGTCTGTATGTTGACAAAAACAACACAGTCAAGTAAACTTGGGCATGAAAACAAGATATAGGAGGAATGTAGGGTGTGGAAATTACGTAGAATGGTAGCCTGTTTAAACTAACCTGCTTAAATATGCCTTGTTTTTATCCAAACTGAAGTTCAAGCTTGAGTCATTGGTCAGAGTCAAGTGGTATTTGGTAAGAAGTGAGGTAGTCTGGAAGCCAGACAATGGCATATACAATACTATGTACTAAAACCAGGGTTCAAGCCCCTGGTCCCCACCTGTGGAGAGAGGGGGATGCTAGGTCTCTTTCCTCTCACTATTTCTCTCTCTCTAATATTTTTAGAATCTTTTTATTTGTTTATTATTGTATAGAAATTATTGTATAAAGAAATTGAAAGGGAGGGGAGAGAGACGAATACCTGCAGCCCTACTTCACCACTCATGAAACTTTCCTCCTGCAGGTGGGACCAGGGGCTTGAACCGAGGTCTTGAAATGTTTGCACCTCACCAGATGTGCCACTGCCTAGCCACTTCCCTTCTCTCTCCCTCTCCCTCTCTCTCTCCCCCCTCCCTTTCCCTCTCCTTCTTCCTCCCCCTCTCCCTTTCCTCCCCTCCTCTTTCTCCCCCTCTCCTTCTCCTTCTCCCTCTACTTCCTTCCTCCTTTCTCCCCCTCCCCCTCTCCCCATCTCCTCTCCTTCTTGTATTATAGAAAAAGGAGAAAAGCATAATCAGCAGGAATTGGGAAGTCATGAAGGCACCATGCCCCAGTGACAATCTTGATGAAGAAAAATAAATTAAGTATACCTATATATAGTGATTTATTTTTATATAGACTTTGAAATGAAATACAAAATAACAATTAAATGACCTAAACATTCATTTTCCCTTTCTCAAATCAGTGAATCATTTATCATTTCTTAAAACATTCTTAGAATTTAATCTAAGAGATAGGGTCTTAGTTTCCTATTTTATAATCAGAAGATGTTAGGTTTAGCCTCTTTGTTTCTGTTTTTAGATCTTTTGGAAATATGTATAAATAACTTTTTTAAAATATTGCATAGCCTTTTACTTAACATTTACTTTATGGGCTATTCAGGAATAACATTTATTTCCACCTCCTTTATGATATAATCTAACCTAGTCCTGATGAAATAGATATCCGCTACTCTGATGTTAAAACGTGTACCTCATGCATCTGTATATAAGTGTTTCCCTAATTAGTTCTCTGTCATATAATTTTCATTGGTTTTGAGTCAGAAATTCCCAAGGCTACAATGACATTGTTAGTACTGTATCTAGTAATCACATACCATTTAATTTAATTTTACTACTAATATTTAAATTAGAAGACTGTTAGAGCCATATTTCCCCTATGGATGTAGTTGTCACATAAATGAGTAGTGAGTTCTCCAATAATTGATCAAACATTAAGAAGTTACTAGAATATGCAATTAGAGACAATCTATTTGCTATGTTGTTCTCAGTAAAGCAACACAGAATTTCAAGTAAATTTATAGTTTGAACTATTTCTTTTTCCTGCTTAATTTTAAGAAGAGATTTAAGAGAAAGTAGGAAAAGAGTGAGAAGAGAAAGTAAGAAGATACAGTAAGACAGTGAGGGGTGGGAGAGGATGACAATGAGATAAAGTCTCTAGACACACTGATCTACACACACACACACACACACACACACACACACACACACACACACACACACACTGCAATAGCATTTCGTGTCCAACTTTTGCTTAAATATAGTTTGGCTATAGAACAGTTACTTAATTTCAAAAAAAAACAAAAAGCAAGTATGGGATTTTTTTAAGCCTGTACCTCAAGGTTTATTTGAAAATCTAAATGAAAAGTTTATTTGAAAATCTAAATGACATGCTGGCTTACTTTGTTAAAATCTTGATTGCTTCAGTGTTATATTTCCCCTTATATTCATTTTGAATGGTTTAATTCATTTTGAATTAGTAAGCTCTCAGAGTTTTATCTTCTTTGATATTCACGTTCCTAAACATCATTCATATTATACACAATATATTCATCAACACCATTAAAAGTTTAGTCATGAATAGCATTTTCACCTTATAGCTATTTTTCAAATATTATTTCCCTCCCTCTTTCCCAAAATGAAACTTTTTTACTAGACTAGATAAAAGTGAATCAAATTTTGCATAGAAATAACTGGCCAGCTCTTTTAGGGCAACACAAAGATCTGAAAATAGCAATTAAATATTTATTTATTTATTATTGGATAGAGGAAAAAGAAATTGAGATGAAGCGGGAGCTAGGGAGGGAGAGAGATAGAGAGACATCTGCAGCCCTACTTTACCACTCATGAAGCTTTCCCCCTACAGTTGGAGACCAAGGAACACTACTTAGAAAATTTCTTACCTAGTTTGTATAGATCATCAAATTATCTCTCCCCCATTGTAGAAAAGTAAGCATATGCTGTATGAGGTATACCTTCCTTCTGCATCCCTGAGTAAATGTGGTAAGCTTACTTATGTAAGCTGAGCAAGCAGTAGATTACTAAGTTTCATTGGCAAAGGCTTGTTTGGAGTAGAAGATAATAATAGAGGATGTAATGAAATTAAACTAAAGTCAATAATCCATTGACTCAACAGCTAGAAAGGAAAACAACTGAGGCAACTATCCTCCTCAGTAAAACAAATGCCTGGTCTCATAATCCTCTTATCTCACACTGAGTTTCAGCACTCTATATTCTATCAGTGCCAATGTTCCATCCTACAGTGAGTTTTGTTTTTTGTTTAGGTCCACTTAAACCCTGGCTCCAGTTTTAGATTCTAAATCTAGAAAGGAAGATGAGTTGCTTTTCTTTACAGCCACAGCTTCAGACTCTAGGGCAGTGTTTGGCACATAGAAGGCAAATAACAATTACTGTATGTATACAAAAAGGTAGAAATAAAATTTTTCTTTCGGGAGTCGGGCGGTAGCGCAGCAGGTTAAGTGCAGGTGGTGTGAAGCACAAGGACCGGAATAAGGATCCCGGTTCGAGCCCCCGGTTCCCCACCCTACAGGGTAGTCATTTCACAAAGCGGTGAAGTAGGTCTGCAGGTGTCTGCCATAGTCATCATTTGATTTTTCTATATAAAACCTGTATAGGTAACTCTTTAACTAGTCTACCTGTTAAAATTTTCTTATATCCAGGTTAAAAATAATAAGAGACCTTAGGATAATTGTGTTAATTAGTTTTCATAAGACACATGATTCTAGAACCAGCAAAATAGTTTAGTTGGCTAGTGCACTTCATTTGCCTTGTACTTGAGATATGTTTAGGCCTAGTCCTCGTGACACTTGAAGAAGCCTTAGTGCTGTGGGGTCTCTCTCTCTTTCTCTGTGTGTGTGTGCCTGTCTGTTTGTCTGTCTTTCTCTCTCTCTGAAACAAGCAAACAGAAAATGTGTCCTGAGTGGTGAATCTTACACAGCGATTATTAATTATAATAATAATTTAGATGATACTAAAATAGTGTTTATGTATATGTTTTGATTTGTCATAGTTTCTTCTACTTAGAAAAATTAACTCATCATTCTCTTTTAATATACTGTATTGTCCAGGTACCTGCCACTCCAAATAATTTACAATCCTATGCTCAATTTTAAGCTAGTTTTGCTTTAGACCTTGCAACAAATCTGAAGAAAACATGCATTAATAAATGGTCCCAGAGAATCCACTCATATGTCACAAGTCATTTGTTTTTCAGTTGCCTGATTTTATCACTTTTTAATGAATTGTCACGTGCCTTAAAAGACCATACAATTAATCTTATGTAGGCTCACTAAATTAGCCTGTAAATAATGAAACAAATCGTTAAATTGAAAAGTAAACTCAAAGCATTTAAAAATAAATCTATCATATTGCATTAAAACCCTAAAGTGTGAATGGCAGTAAGCTAAGCACAGCGAGAATGAAAGGCATTTCCTGTTTCAGAAAAGGAAAATAACAAGTCTGAAATACTTTGACTCTCTTAAGATTGAACAGGAATTATTTTGCAGTCAGTTAAAATGTAGGTCTTAAATTTGCTTTGCAGAACTGGCACATTGATTGTTGTTTTCCATTCTTAGTTATTTTCCATTCTAGTTGGAACTTAACTACATTCTTACTTTCACGTCACTTTTCCTTTTTTCTTCATCCTCTTAGTTTTGATAGCAGTTTTGCTTATATTTTATTTGAGTGATCATATGTGCATAGATATATTGTACTCCACCAACTCACTTTTTTTTTTTCAAGGCACATTGATTTTGTGTTGCAAAAGATTATATGAAAGTAAATACTTACTCATCAGTGATCTTGATGTGTGTTGGGGAGGTTGGGAGGGATTTTCCTTCTTTTTTTAACCAGAACACTGTTCAGCTCTGGCTTATGGTGGTGCGGGGGACTGAACCTGGGACTTTGGAACCTCAAGCATGAGGGTCTGTTTGCATAACCATTATGCTATCTACCCTCCGCCTGGGATTTTTCTTCTTGGATAACTAGTAGCATTGTGGGTTGAGTGATTCTTTGTGGTGGAGGGTTGCTATGTGCATTGGAGGATACCTAAAGGTATCTCTAATTTCTACCCACTAGATGTTGGCAATACTCCACAATTATGAAAACCTAGAAAAACTCTGGTTACTACCATATATCTTTGAGTGCAAGGGTTGGCAGAACTGTATCCAGTTCAATCCACTGGTTAAGAACATTTACACAATTATATTATTAAAAGTAAATGAGAGATTTAATCTGATTCATTTTTTTCTTCCTTTAAATTTGTAAAGAGTTACCTATGGAAGTATTATATAGAAAGGCCAAATGATGACTCTGTGATTCTTCTTTTCTAAGTATTAACAAATATTTTGAAATGGACTCTACAGTTTTGGTTGATGATCTAAAATATGGACCATACAGTGAAGAAATTCAGACAGCGTTAAAGGGAGCTGTCATTTATTACTTGTCTGGGCCTGAATAGTCTTCAGCAAGAACATCTTTCATATCATTAAAGGCAAAACTGCAGATCTACAAATCTCAGGGGGAGAACCCTTAGACTCTTTCGTGAAGTGACAAACCATAGCTTTGTGTAGATACATTAGAATGCAGCCAAATGCTGAGCTTAGATGTTACTGATCGCACTTTTTCCTGTTTGAAACATATATTTCCAGCCAATTGTTTATCTAAATCTGTTTCATAATCACATTTTACCACTGAAAATTGCCTGTGCTTGTTAACAGGCATTAAACTGATTTAAAATATAATGTGGGTTATTATGTTACATTTCATATCTAACATGCTACTTGTATATATATATACACACACACACACACATATATAAATATATATATATACATATATAATTAAAACCTTTGAACAATAAAACTCAGAAGAGTTTCAAATTGGGTAAAATTTTTTTAGGAGCCCTTCATTTTACCCTATTTTTATTTCAAGAAATGAGTAATATACTCTGAGATAAAATAATGTATCCTGCAACACAAAATGAGTGAAAATGGAGATTATACCTTTAAAAGTAGTAGGTGTGACTTAGAAAGGAAGAGAAGTCAGGACCATAGGGAAAAAATGGGCAAGTATATATAAATATAGGTAGATAGTTATAGAAATAATAGTCAGCCTATATCTGTGATTTTGGGAAAATCAATGCAGTTTCCAGTGGAGGAAATAAGGACACAGAGCTCTGGCTATGGGAAAAGTGTGGCATTATACCCCTGTATCTCCTAATTTTAGAAGTAAATATTATTAAACTACTACTAAAATTTTAAAAAAAGAAATTGGAGATTATTACGCTTAGTGAAGTAGGTAAGTAGGTGAAAACTCGCTACTAGATATTCCGCTCATTCATGGACTATAAATAATTGAAACACATGAATTTCACAAAACAAAAAGGAATAATCAGATAAAAAGAAAAACGTTATCAGAATTCTCAGTATCAGAGGAGATCGGGCGTGTTCAGGGTGGTATGGCCGTAGACTTCAGTATCATTAATAAAGAAAAGCATCCTTATAAAGTAAGTGATCTCAAGTATGAGAATCCCTAACTTGATTTTTTTATTATTATTGTTCAAGGTACTTTGAAGGTAGTCTCTTTAGAGCGATAGTAGTATGTGATATAGAATGAAAAATTTTAAAACTTTTTAAAATATTTATTTATTCCCTTTTGTTGCCCTTGTTTTATTGTTGTAGTTACTATTGTTGTTTTTATTGATGTCGTCCTTATTGGATAGGACAGAGAGAAATGGAGAGAGGAGGGGAAGACAGACAGGGAGAGAGAAAGACAAACACCTGCAGACTTTACCACTTGTGAAGCCACTCCCCTGCAGGTGGGGAGCTGGGAGTTCGAACCGGGATCCTTAGGCCAGTCCCTGCGCTTTGTGCCACCTGTGCTTAACCACTGTGCTACCACCTGACTCCCTATAGAATGAAAATTTATGTTGTTTTTATTATGTTTAGTATTCTGGATGTAAGTAAATAAATAAACTACCCTAGAGCACTCACCTTGCATCCAGAATTAAAACTGTGACTTTAATTTATAGTTATTTAACTGCAAGAAAAATGGCTTCACTGCCCTATAGGTTGTTAAAATAAGCATGTTTAAGTTAAACATTGACACTAACTGACAAAGTTTTACTGACTGAAAATCACTAAGATTTATAGCACTTAGAAGTATATTACTAATTATCTGTCATATCAAAGTGACTAGAAAACATTTACATACACACAATTGGTTATACAGTTTTCTGTTCTCAATATATATGTTCTATTTACTAGCCATATATAAGATACACTATTTATTTATCATATATATCATATGTAACATATATATCATCTACATCACCTATATTAAAAGAGAAAAAAAGACAGGCATTCTGATTCAGTATCCATTCACAATAGTTTTCTTTAACTTCAGTCCTTACAGATAATATAGAATGTAGTTTAGAAAAATATTTCTTTGTTCATCCTGACTGTAGGAAACATGGCGTGGTGTATATACATGAAAAAGACAACAAGGCAGATGATATAGGTAGAGTAAGATGAGTGAGGAAAAAAGAAAAGGATAGAAAATTACCTATACCCATGAATCATTTTTCCCTCTAATTGAAACATTTAAAATATCTATAGAGAGGCAGCTTGGCAGAGAGATAGAGTGAAAGAAATCATAACACTCCTTCAACGCAGTGGGGACCAGGCTTAAACCGGTGTTGTGTACATGGTAATTGTCAGCTTTTGCCTCGCTTGAGAATCAATGTCTTGTAGGAGCAACTTGGGATAAATGTTGGGTTTCCATAGTTATTTAATTAGAACATCACCTTATTTTCTGTTGTTTTATAAGGCTTAAGATGGCCTTGAATATGAAACTATAAGATCAGACAAGGGCCTTTAGTTCTCTAATTTCAACATGATTGAGTTTCTGAAACTATCAGAATGTTCAGGAGATGAGATTGTGTTTGTGAAAGCCCTTATAGTCTTTACAGTGTTTTAGGAATGCTATTTCTTATTAGCTATTAGAAAACTCAACCTAATAATCTAAAATGTTACCTTTATCACTCGGGTATCTTAAACTATATAATGCTATCTCCCTTAATTCCCCTCTGTTAATGATTTGGCCTCCCTTTCGCAAAATAACAAGAAACAGTTAAATGTTTCAATTCCTAAGAGGTTGAGCACTTCTACAAACAACAGTCAGAATAAGGAAAAAAGAAAATTAATGGTTTTCTGCTAATGACTCATATTAGGCCTCTTTGGTGGTCTAAAGCAATGGATTACATCTTTTTATCATTTCTTCCATCTGCCTGTCACAGAAGTACCAGGGTGATTGCTAGTTTTGTTGTTAAAAATGTCACCCCCCTTTTTTCAGAATCTTTAAAAGTAAACACAGGAAAAGTGGTGTATACCTGTCATTTAGATCAAATAAAACAAAGGTCGATAGAAATACATTTCTCGTTTGAAGAGGCTCCCCTGCTGATTTTGTTTATCAGAAAATGGCAAGTTTTTGTTCCTAATGGACTGAAATTTAAATAAAATCTGACCCTGGAAATAAAAGCAGCCATTATGACGAAATAAAATTATATACTTCAGAGGAGAAATTGAATTAGAATGCTGGATTTCTTTGGTTAAATTCTTTTACATAAGGAAATGAGCAAGAGAGAGAAAACTGTTAGATAAAGTGAGCTTTTTAAAAATCAATAATTGCTTCTAATTTTCTTTTCAAAACTTTGTTCCAGACTTCATAGAGTACCATGGATTATATTGAAAATTGTATATTTACTTTGCACAAGAATTTCAACCAAAGCCAAAAGAACAAACAGATTTTCATTCTCACAGAATTTTCAGCATGTAGAATTTTCAGAAGAACAAAATTTCTGATGTATTTAGTATAATTATTATTTTAAAATAGGAGTCATTTAAGTTTAAAATTGTATTTGGAAAAATATATACTTTAAAATGAAAACTACAGAGTCCTTATACTATTGCCTTTTGTTTTAACTAAAATTGATTTGAAAGGCAAAATACCTGACATGAAAATGGTCTCATAAGAGATTTTCCTAAAATTTGATAGGGACTTTCTTAGCATCACTACTGTACTTCTTAGTCGGATTATTTAGACAGCATTTTTAAATGTATTTTTATTAGTGATTCAATATTGATTTACAAAACTGTAAGATAGCAGGGGTATAATCCCATATGGTTTCCACAACCAGAGTTCACTGTCCTTAGTCCCTCCATTGGAAACTGCAGTAGTTCTCCCAAGGTCACAGATATGGGCTGATTTTATAATTATCTATCTATATCTAGGCATCTATTTTCCCCAGTTTTTTGAATTGTCTTATTGTATTGCCTTCACTTGCTTCCTAAATTACACACACACACACACACACACACACACACACACACACACACACACACACACACACACACTGGTACTTCCATGTGTCTTTCCTTTTTTTCTTCTGTTCTCTAGATAAGAGAAACACTACCTGCCTTCCTCTGGTACTTTCCAGATTTACTTCCTTTTCATTGCTGGTATAAAAACAAGATTCCTGGTGACAAATGCTTTGCATCCTGGTGGAATGTGTATACAGAGCTCTCTGACTTACTTCCCATATCACTTACCTTTCTGGGAGTATAAACCAAAAATATTCTGGGGGTGCAGAAGATGGCAGTTGTGACATTTTTTATTGCTTCTCACCTGGGCACTCAACACTGGCAAGTCAATCCATACCCAGGCCTGTTTCTATCTTTCCCTACTGGGACAGGGTTCTGGAGAGGTGAGGTTCCAAGAGAAGAACTGGTGAGGTCATCTTCCCAGGGAGGACAAGATGGAATCACATTAGCGTCTGCAGCTTGGTGGCAGATGGGCAGTAAGATGGAGAGCAGGACAAAATATTTAATAAACAGGGACCATAAAGTAGAAATAGAGCCAATGAATATAGGGACCTTAGGGTAGAAGAAAGCTAGGAAGTGTATTTGGGAAATGGTTCTAGGAGCCTAAGGCTTAGTCATCTGTGCTTAAACTTGATAGCTGATATAGGGTGAACTAGAAATACAAATGGATGGTGTCAGAGGTGAGAACAGAACTAGGAAGCAGGATTAGGGCAGAGTTTCTCTCAAATTTAAAGACAACATACAAATGCAATTGACTGTTTACCACATCTACTAGATTGTCTAATCCCGGGCTCATATCTATGCATTTTTAGCACCAGAGCCTGTACAACCTTTGAGTCTCTGTCAGACTGAGCTCACAGTCCATAGCTGGGAATATTCTAGGCTTCATTCAGTTCAGGACCAGTCTCCCCTACTGGCAGAGTAGGATGACCCAGCTTCCCTTCAGAGAGTGGGACAGTCCCTACAATTGCTAGGTCATAGTGAGTGTATGTTTCTGAAAAAGCCCACAGAGGCGCTTCTGATGACATTCCCAAATGGATGTAGCATTGATAGTAGAGAGAGGGGTCTATTAGAGGTCTAGGCCTATATTATCTATGGGTGAATATAAGGATTTCCTGTCTAGGACCTTGGTGATGGGTGGCCTGATAGTGGCAAAAAAAAAAAAAAAAAGTCTTTATATGAGCCAGTCTCTTGCCTTTATACAGTTTTTGTAATCCATTTTTTATCTGATGAGCTTAGACTTTTTTCTATTGTTAAAGAACTGATTGTCATTTGTTGTTTTCAGGCCAGTATTAGGTTTATGAAATCTGGCCTCAAGTTAGGGAGGAAATAGGCCTAGGGTTTTAGTGGGGTCTTAGTTAGCCTCCAGGTTTTGTGCATTTACTTGTTTGATAATCCCAACAGAGTTTATCATATTTATTAAGATAGAAGAATATAACACTTCCTTTTATATAGTTGGCAGTTTTTTTAATTTTAATCATGTACAGAAAAGTAGTTATTATCAAATTTTAATTTTAGTTATTATCAAATTTTTCGCTGAATATTCAAAATTTATTTTGAAAAAATAGCTAATATTTATGCTTTAAATACATATGTCTATCCCAGAAAACAAGACAGTATATATTTTTTAAAAGGAAGTATATATGATTGTTGTTGTAGAGAACAGAGAAGTGATAAAACAATTAACTTCAACAGTTAATAGAGTTTTTTTTAAATATATATCTAGTCTACTGCATTCCTTTTGGAGGGGAGGTAAATAATATTTGACTTTAATAAAGTGTGTGCATAGGACTTTGATGTATAAATATTCAAAGAGTTTTGGCTGCTGAGAGTTTTTACAGAGAATATAGGTGGGGCTGGGAGGTGGCACACCCAGTTAATCACACATTGTGCTAAGTAAGCCCAAGGACCCACACAAGAAACCGGGTTCAAGCCCTGCTCCCCAGCTGCAGTGGATATGCTTTACAAGTGACAGAAGTAGGTCTGAGGATGTCTATCTATGTCTCTCCCACTTTATCTCCCCCCATCCCTTCTCAATTTGTCTTTTCACATAAAATAAAATAAAGAGGCATTGGTAGAGAGTATGGTGACTTTCATATCACACTTAAGTGAAAACATTATTAAATCACTAGTAAAATAGTTTTTCAATATGTTGCTTTTACTTTCATGGAATTTATAGTCTTGTGAGTGAGACAACACAATAAAAATACTCTTTTCGGAACTAGGCAGTATAAGGGAGACTATGGAACTGATGATTATAGCAATCAAGATACTACTTTTCACATGATAATAGGATGACTTCCAATAGGAGATTCAGATATGGGATATAATTGGTGAATGTATAACCACATTTGAGTTTAAAGTAGACTAGGGAAGGGCTCTGAGTAGCCATTATTTTTTTCCTTGTCCTATATTGTTGAGTTAAGAACTCATAGAACATTGTTCAGATTTTATAATGCTCTTGGAAAAGGCTGCTAAGGGAAATGTTTCTGTAGTGTGTGTGTGTGTGTGTGTGTTTTAGATTTCTTTGTATTTCTTCCTTCATTTTTAAATGAATCAGACTATATTTGAAATGAGAAAAAAATAACATTTTAATAACTTGTAAATTCACTATGTTTAATTACTAAAATTAGATGAATAAGATAGAAAGAAATGGGCAATAAAGTACTCTTAAGTCTTCATCTGAAAAGATATAGCTCTGGCCTGTGGGGAAGATATATTATAAAGTATATCTTCATAAAGTCGCTACAAAACAAAAGATATTTAAATAATATGCTGGATATATCGAGCATTTAAAAGGCATAGAGCATAGAAGAACCTGTTCTTTTTCCCCCCGTCTTAATGTTATTTTGTTGGCAGAATATGTTCATTAGTGGCTTAAATAATGCAAAAGCTTATCTACATGACTTCTGAGTGTCTAAAATAAACCCTTGACCACGAAGTTTGGAGGCCTTAGGAAAACTGCCCTTATCACTTTTGGTATTCATGTCTCAACCTGTTTTATCCCCCTATATGAACAGATTTAGCGATTTCCATCATTCTTATGTTTGTAGAAGTTGCATTTGACCCTGAAAAAAAAATCTTCAAATACTTATTTGTGAATGGCAGAATTCAGCTTGTTAAATAGGCTTATCCTGAACTGAGGAAATGGCTTGAGAAACAAGGAAACTGATTATACCCTATTGTTTCCTGCAGAGAAGAAATTTCATAATCCTGGGAGAATAAACAATCTTCATTCTACTAAGGTGAATGATTCAGATCTACTTTCTTCATATATATATATATATATATATATATATATATATATATATATATATATATATATATATATGAATAGCAAGAGAAAAAAGAAAACCTCATACATTCCAATCTTTAGGGAATACAGTCAGTCTCCTTTAAAGGAAGAAGAGTCTGAATGTATTTGTAGTCCATGGAACTAAATGTTTACCAGCAAGAGAAAAGAGACTTCCCACCTCTGTGACCAGAGTTGTTTGATGATTTTAATCTATAGCTTACTGATTTCTTAGAATCCACAGAAAACACCACAGCTAATCCAATTAGCTAATGCCTGAAATGCTTTCCCTAAGGATTCTGCTGATTTATAAAGTACTTTCTCAAAAGCCAGTATTTTATCTGTGCATCAATCAATTCTCCTTGTATGCATCAAAACTAGATATGCTCAGATTGCTTTAAAATGGCCCATCTTTCTTTTCCTAGTCTGACTCACATGATCCAGTCTAATGATTAGATTCCTAGGGCCAACATTTTAAGGGGCCACCCTTCTGTGTGTGCAGTTAGCACATTTTCAAATGCCAATTGGCATATGTGTCTTCCTGTGGGGTAATTAAGCATGCAAATGTAGTGATTGCACATGCAAATTTCCAGCCCAAAAAGAATGGGAGGTTTCAAAACTGAATCCCTGAGTGGTCTCTCAACATTTCCTTGGGAACTCCCTTTATTTGAATCCAAGATTTGGAATAAGGTTCAAACTAATATTTATCTTTGGCTATTTCTTTAACCTTTGTCATTTTCCACTTCAGACTTGATTTTTTTCAATTACTGATGTGTACATTTCTCTATACTTTTTGTTAAAAACAAAACAAAACAAACAACAACAAAAAAAAACCTCAAGTTTAACCCATACACTGTAGGTCACAGCTAAGGGTCAGTAGTACTTGGTGATCAGAATTTTCTTAGGTATGTACTGTTAACTTCTTTGAGCAATTACTGTGAACTTAGGGAAAATAAAATGCCAGTGAAGTGACTAGAGTTCATATCTTAATTACACCACTAGTTCTTTGACCTTAAAGAGGACCCTCTAATCTCAGGTTTCCTGCAGCAATTAGTGAGTTTTGTGGCTGTCTTTTTTGTTGTTGTTGTTGCCTTGCAGTCACATTATAACAACATATATATATATATGACTCCTAAAAGTAAAGGCCATTCTTTTCAGTCAGCTTTCTTTCAGCAAGAACTGAGGTCCCTAGTAGCACATACAAATATACTCTGAACTTACTAGGTCCTTAGACTCTCCATGCATTTCAAATGCTTTTCCATTAACACATCCCTGATACTCTTCATTTCCTGTTCTAAGTGCTTTTGTAATTCTATTCACAGTAGTTTCTGTAGATAAGAACTTTCATATAAGGATATGCTGACCAAGTTGGTAACTGTTTAGATGTCACATGGATACCAAAGCTGGATGAGACTAAAGAGTAACTGTCTCCAATTCCTTATTTTGCAGAAAGATAAGCAAAAACTCAGTTAAATATTTTATTTGACTTTTTAAAATATTATCATTTTTTAATATTTATTCCCTTTTGTTGCCCTTGTTTTATTGTTGTTGTTATGTCATTGTTGTTGGATAGGACAGAGAGAAACGGAGAGAGGAGGGGAAGACAGAGAGGAAGAAATAAAGATAGACACCTGCAGACCAGTTTCACCTCTTGTGAAGTGACTCCCCTGCAGGTGGGGAGTCAGGGGTTCGAACGAGGATACTTCCGCAGGTCCCTATGCTTTTGCGCCATGTGCCCTTAACCCGCTGCGTTACGGCCCAACTCCCTTTTATTTGATTATTATTGTTTCTTTTATTTACCTTAAAATTTAGGGTTTTTTTTTTCTTTATTGGGGGTATTGATGGTTTACAGTTGACAGTAAAATACAGTAGTTGGTACATGTGTAACATTTCTCAGTTTTTTTTAAATTTTTATTTATAAAAAGGAAACACTGACAAAACCATAGGATAAGAGGGGTGCAACTCCACACAGTTCCCACCACCAGAACTCCATATCCCATCCCCTCTGGTAGCTCTCCTATTCTTTATCCTTCTGGGAGTATGGACCCAGGGTCATTATGGGGTATAGAAGGTGGAAAGTCTGTTTTCTGTAATTGCTTTCCCGCTGAACATGGGCATTGGCAGGTCAATCCAAACTCCCAGCCTGTCTTTTTCTTTCTTTAGTGGGTCAGGGCTCTGGGGAAGCAGGCCTCCAGGACACATTGGTGGGGTCCTCTGTCCAGGGAAGTCCAGCTGGCATCGTGTTAACATCTGAAACCTGGTGGCTGAAGAAAGAGTTAACAACTAGAGCCAAACAAATTGTTGACTAATCATGAACCTAACTCCCCACCTAGGTCCTCCTCTGCCTTCACTAATTCTTTTTCTTTGTCTCACCAAACTTTATTTTATATCAGGAGATAGCTATGACTCATGTTTCTTTAGGAAGGTTATGAGTTTTCTTGATGTTTATTTTTAGGTTCATCCTGAACACAGATTTTAAGTTATTTTTGTCTTATTATATTTCCATCACCATTAGATCAAAAGGATAGTGTATCCAAATTAGAACTGTATGTATGTATATCCTTTGCCAAAATTATAATTTGAAACATATATAGTTCTAATAGTAATGTACAAACTGTTGTTTTAATGTATATACATTTCTGTTATACAAATAATAATTTCTCGGGTTGCTATTGCTTGATGCAATTTAAATCTGAATGTAGCATCTTAAATTTTACATTTTGAAAGGTATTCAGATTTTAGAGACCTCCATTTAGTATAGTCAAGGAAAATTCACATTAAAATCATTCTAGATTTTAGTCCTGATGCAAAATAATGTTTTGATATACATATATATATATATACATATATACAAATATATGTGTATATATATATATATATGGTTGTTGGAAAAGTCATACTGCATTATTTTTATAGGAAAACATCGAAAAATATGCTATGACTTTTCTGATAACCCAATCATTGCTGAATATTGAGCCTTTACTCTGTAGTAGCTGCCTTAATTACATTTGCTTAAAATAAATCACATCTAATTCAGAGTATTTGGTTGCAAATGTTCTTTAATTTTAGTGAACAGGAAAGGGATTTATTTACTGGAATAATAGTGAAGAAACTGAATGATGGTGACCAGAACTCAGCAATTTCCCCTGTTTGGGGTCACAAGTTCTTAAACTCTCCTCATATCATATTCATCTTCCTCCCAAATATTCTTCTGAGTTTCATAAACTCGATTTATAAAAAGAATAATCTGCCTCATTTTGCACACTTTGTCTTCTGTGCGCTAGTATTCTATTTTACCCCCTTTACTTTATGGCGATTTTCCTGCTCACCTCTCCATTTCACTTACCCTTTCCTTATTGTGGATTCTTCAACATGCCAAGCCACTTCTGATGGTTAGAAGTTTCCTCTGCCTGAAGAAGTTTCAATTTAATATTTACTTGGGTAAAACTTTTTTACAGGCTTTAAGTCTTTGCTCAGATGTTTTAATCTTTTCAATTCAAACTGTGCCATCCTTCATCCTATTTCAGTAACCATAACTGTCCTTAATTATCTTGTATTTTTTCTTTTTCATAGAATGTACTTCATTTTACATATATTATATCATGCCTTACTTATTGGATTAATGATTTGTTATTATCCCTCCCCAACAGGTCAGAAGTTCCCATGAATATAGAACTTTGTCTCTTTCATATGTTGATATATACAGACTACTTAGAAGAGTGGCTAGCACATAGAAACTCTCAATAAATATCTGTTGAATGAATGAATAAGTTATCCCATCTCTGTGCTTGACTCCACTGGACCTGACAAACATTACCAACTCCTATTTCAGTTCTAATATCAATTGAGATTTATATATTGCTCTCATCAGACAGTAGAGCAATTTTCTGACTTGTGATCAAATCTGTTGAGGCCAGATGAACTAAATTCCTGGCCCAGGTCCCATGCAGACAGTTCTTTGCGTAGGGGTATATTTTCTCTAAACTATGATGATGAAAGGATTTTCTTCTCACCCTCACTCTTCTGTCAACTTTTTTTCTTCTATCCAAATTGAATCTTGCATACACATTTTCAACATTTTAGTAAGATACTAGAATAAAGGTGAGAACTAATACATCAAAATTATATTTTATCTTAATGCTAGATCAAAATTCATTTATAAAAAATGTCTTTAAAATCTTCAAAGATATTTGTTAGTAAATTGAGAATTCTAGTTTTTTTTTTTTTAATTTAATAATGATCGACAAGATGTAGGATAAGATGGGTACAATTCTACACAATTCCCACCACCAGAGTTCTCTATCCCATCCCCTCCATTGGAAGTTTTCCTGTTCCTTATTGCTCTGGGAGTATGGATCCAGGATCAGTATGGGATACAACTTCTAGAATTGCTTCTCCTCTATACATGGGCATTGGCAGGTTGACCCATACTCCCAGCCTGTTTCTATCTTTCCCTAGAGGGGTAGGGCTCTGGAGGAGAGGGGTTCCAGGATACAGTGATGAGGTTATCTCCCCAGGGAAATCATGGTAGCATCTGAAACTTGATGGCTGAAAAGCATTAAGATATAAAGCAGAACAAATTGTTTAATAATCAGTAACAGCAGATGATTTGGGGTCTCCATTTTAGAAAAAGATTTTAGGTATATTCCAAGGGGCCCATGACTTTACCAGTTTTTGCCTGAGCCTGATAGCTGACTTGCAGGTAAACTAAAGGCATTGTCTGGGGAGATGATGTCACAGCTAGAAATAAAATTAGAAAGCTGTATCAGGGAAGAGAATAGCTCCCAAATATGGGGAAAGTATATACATACCGTCAACTATAAATCCCATGGAATCTGGTACCCATATTCAGCATAGGAGCCTTTGTAATCCTTGTATCCCTGTAGGCCTCAGATCACATTTCATGGTCGTAGGCTGTACTCATTGTAGGATAGTCTTCCTTCAGTGGTGCAATATTTTGTCCCAGTTCCCTTTGGAGAGTGAGGCAGTCCCTAACTTTATTGTTCCACATTGAGGATAATGTCCTGCAGAGGCCCACAAGGGTCCATGATTCTGTTCCTGATGGAGATGACCAGTGGTCATGAAGGGAGAGACTTGTTAGAGGTCTAGGTCCATTATGTCTATATGAGAATCCCAGGATTCCCTAAGGCCCCAGGTGACAGGGTAACCTGGTAATGACCAAAAGAGCTATAATTAAAGTATGTTGGTCACTTGCCCTTATCCAGATTTTGTAGTCCTTACTTTATCTGATAAGATTAGCCTTAGAGTGATTGAGGGAAGTGAAACAAAAGGTAGGTGAGCCAGGGTCTCTAAGTCTAAGTAAAGTTTATTTGATTAAATATGTTATGGTATATTTTTTTAGGTCTTTCTACTTGCTGCAGTTATTGAGTCACTGAAAACTACAGTGTACTTTTACTTTAAGGTATATATTTTTCCCTAACTTATGGATACATGTGCACATGTGCTCTTATCTCATGGCCCTGGTCTATGTCTAGGTTCTGAAGCTTTTTTAGGAAGTGCACCGCCAAAATGGAATTAAGGAGTTCTATGGGGTCGGAAAGTTCTCACTAGAATAATGGGGCTGAAGGGTTGCTATCCAAGACCTGGCATTTCTAGATACAGTCCAAAGTGAAACATGTTGAAGTGGTACTGCTTGCGTTGATTGATCAATCAGATTGATTGATCAGCAGATGCTGTATCAAATGGTATGGATCAAGAGAAGCATGAAGGAAAACAGCCCACACCAGAGTTCCCAGGAATGGGAGAAACATGGAATTTATAGAGAATAGTTAAAGTTCCTGCTGTCTTAGAGTTCAAGAAGGCAACAGATAGTCATTGTTCTAAGCAAATCATTTGGGAGTTATGTTTAGAATTCTAGTTTCTAACTGTGTTCCACACATTGTATGATCTTGGACAAGTCCTATCATTTTGTGGCTTTCAGCTCTTTCAAATATAGACATGAGTGTTGGAATAGATGTTCTCATCATTCTAAATTGATCCCATGATTTATATCATTCTCACAAAAGGAGAAAATAATTTGTTCATGCACTTTTATGAGCAAATGAAATGAACCAAATAATTTGTTTGTTGACCTATAACTTGTTAGATATCCATTTCCAAAATGAGAGTTGTCATTCATCATCATCTTGTTGTTATAAAATAAAGCATAGCATTTGGAGAAGTGGTTAAATGCTAATTTCATAGTGATATTGGTACTATACTATTCAACTAGGATTTGGCATTAATGCAGTTGGCCCTGAGCACAAATAAATAATGTTTATATAAAATCATGGAAGATCAAATAAATATAGAACAAAATAATATATATACATATATTTTTAAAAAAATTAAAACAACTCCACTCTCAACCTATCATAATCCCTCTAAACTAATTTTATACTTCATTACTTAAATTAATGTTATTAGGTATTCTCTATTTCTTAAGATTAATGAGTCCTCATCATTGTAATAATTTGTAGAAGTCAGTGGTTATTCATAAAGCTTTAAGATATGTAAGCATGCCACTTACTCTACATTCTTTTATTATGGAGAAAGATAATGGTTCAGAGAAGAGTTGACACATTAGTACAATTTTTTACCACTCCATGATAACTATGGCATTTTGATGACCATCACTATGATATCTCCTAATATAGATCAATCCAAAGTATGCCTCAAAACCCCCTCTGAACTTATTATTACAATCTCTACCTCTGATTTTCTTTTAACTGTTCTTACCAATAACAAATTAATTAGTCTTAACTTTATGTGACCCTAGTTGCATTACTAAACTGAGAGTCAACCTTCTATTTCTATCCACTTGAACCACAACTCCAAGGGAGTCCTGGGCACCTGTTAGTGGGAAATTAGGGGACAAGTTAGCACCGGAGGCACACTAATAAATTCAAACCTCAGTACTATTTTTTTCCTTCCAGGAAATTGTGAGGAGCCTCACAAAACATTAAGCTAGCTCCCCCTGCTCCACCCTGCATTCCTGATACTATGGCCTATCTACATAATCTTGTTTTGCCTGAAAGATCCCCACCCATTCCATTCCTTTGATCTATCTTCTTTCTACCCTCAAGACCCTCCCTGCCTGCTGGGTATCATTAATCCTACCAGTTAAAACCCTTTGCCTTTTTCCACCCCTTTCCTAGCCTTTCCATTTCCGACTTGCCACTCCTGGGTCTACCCTTTAAAAGCCTTGGCTCTCTGATCAATAAAGAAATTGCATTGTCTCGCCACCACGTATCTGTTCCTGAGTCATCTCCCTCGCATTGTTGAGTGAGTAGCAGCCCAGGCTGACTCCTTTCGAGTTCTCTCCAACCTAGAGAGCATGTGTCCAGGAAGAGGCACCCACACGCTAGCCCGGCACTTTCCTTCCTTACCATTCTGGTTATTTATTCACGATAGCTACTAAAAGGCAGACTAGATTTACAGCAAGCATTGAATGCGTTCTCCCCTAGGTGATTATAATGAGCAGAAAAAAAAGCATTTGTCTTTTCATCATTTCAAAAGGACTCAACTTCAGTAAAATTTTCAATTCCCCCAAAATACAAGTATGCAGACAAATATTAGGGGGTCAGGTGGTGGCTCAGCCAGTTGAAGGTACGCATGACCATATATAAGGACCTAAGTTCAAGCCTCTGCTCCCCACCTGCAGAGGGGGGAGTTCTATGAGCAATGAAGCAGGTATGTAGGTGTCTTTCTCCCCTTCTGCCTCCTCTGTCTCTGTCAATTTCTCTTTGACTTATCAAGTAAAATAGAAAGAAAAAATGGCCACTGAGCTGTGCAGATTTGTAGTGCTGGAAGGCACCAAGCTCCAGCAATACCCTGATGACAATTAAAAAAAAGAAAGCAGGGGGGCATTGGATAATGGCACACAGGGTTAAGAGCACATAGTACGGAGCACAGGGATGTGCTCAAGGACCCTGGTTTGAGCCCCTGGTTCTCTACCTGCAGGGGGGTCATTTCACAAGTGGCGAAATAGGTCTGCAGCTGTCTTTCTCTCTCTATCTCTATCTTCACCTCCCCTCTCAATTTCTCTCTGTCTTATTCAAACAATCAGAAAAAGATGGCCACAGGAGCAGTGGATTCTTAGTGCAGAAGAAAGAAGGAAAGAAAGAAAGAAAGAAAGAAAGAAAGAGAAAGAAAGGAGGGAAGAAATGGTACATTGTCACACCAAAGCATTTTTGTCTATTTATTGACATTCAGGAATTGCTAATGGAGATGATATTGGAGATGCTGAGGATGATGATGCTCTTTTTGATCATGACAATGATGATGGTGATGGATATTCTGATAAAGATAACATTGCCATCCTAATGGCAGAAACTGACTTTACTGCTTCATTTGTGTATGTATGTCTTACTCAAGATCCAATTTAGTGAGTCCTCAGGAACATGCTCAAACAATGGAATAGCAAATTATGTAAACCTTTTCTTAGAACTATAATCTTAGCTGGCACAACATAATGAATTGAACACTCTTTTTGTTCTGTAGTCATTATTGAATAGGACAGAGAGAAATGGAGAGAGGAGGGGAAGACAGGGGGAGAGAAAGATAGACACCTGCAGACCTGCTTCACCGCCTGCAGGTGGGGAGCCAGGGACTTGAACTAGGATCCTTATGCCGGTCCTTGTGCTTTGCGCCATGTGCGCTTAACTGGCTGTGCTACCTCCCGACTCCTGAGTTGAACACGTTGAAATTTTAAATATTATCGCAGGTTACTATTTTTGATGATTCTGTAATATGAGCCTACTATAAACAAAAGCCACATGGTGAAGTAAATATTACCTCCTGTAAGGCCAAATATTTTCCACTGATTTTATTTGCCACACTGATTATATACATATACATGGTTCTGTGTGTGCTTGTACAATGGTTTTAGGTTGGTAAGTCTTTTTGCATCTTTATTGCTCTCCTATTAAGAAGCTACTTATTGAAATGAAGCCCTTTTAACTGACATAGGTCCCCCTAAGGAGCCTGGCACAGACTGGCAAAAGGAAAAAGAAATCCAGTCCAGCTCTCTTGTTAGTAGTGCTTTGTCAAGCCAATATAGCTCTAATTGCATCTTTCTGGTGGTTTACTATTTCCACTCCCCATCTACCCACCTCTCTTTTCTTCCCCATAGTCTTTTGTATGTATTGAAAAAATTTTTCATTATTATAATAAGTACTGTATGTTTACAGTAAATTTCAATAGATTTCATGGTCAAAAAGATGTAGATTTTTTAAATTAGCAATAGTTTTCCAATGGAGATAATATTTATAGAATAGGACTGATTGTTTTTATTTTCAAAGATAAATGAAAAATAATATCCAAACATGATAATCAACATGTCAGTTTCCAAGTACATTGGCATTTAGAATGATTGCTTGCTACGTACTTATACTGCAAATTGCAAAGGATAGGCATTAGTTAGTACCAACTCCCTGGGGAAATGGTATTTTCAGCATTATTTCAATAGGAACAATCATTTTTTGTTTTTAGCAGGTAGAATATAACCATGGGAGAAAAATGAAAAATTGCAAATGCTTTCAAAGTTTTCATCAAACCCTTTTGACAGGAGACTAGTTTGTGTACCTTTGTAAAGAAGGCTTTAGTATCTGAGTAACAGAATATATTTGAAGGGAAAAATTTCTCTAAGAGATTTTAGTATTTGTTTATTATATGGTGTCTTTTACTTTTTTTTTTCCCTCTTTTGCTATCACTGAGGTTTTGTCACTCTGGGTTGGCTTTTTCAGATATTGGGTTATCAGAAAATTCATGATGCACTGTTCCATAGAAAAACATGAACAAATAAATCATGGACTTTTCTAACAGTCCAATACACACACACACACACACACACACACACACACACACACACACAAACAGAGAGAGAGAGAGAGAGAGAGATTGAGAGAGAGTAAGATACAGAGATCTTCTCCTTCCCCCAATGCAATGAGGACTCCTGTTTGAGTCCTGAGCGTAATCAATAGGCCCCCTCTCTGGTAAGCTATCTTGCTGGCCTGATGATTTTTCTCTACAAAATCCCATATATAGTCCAATTCTTTGATTCAGAATGAGAATTTTAAGTCTTTGATTGCCTAGGTCTGGAACTAATTTGATCAAATCAGAGTCAAGTATCCTTAGCTTTTTTTGTGGCATATAGGGAGAAAATCCTGTTCAAAAAGCGTATATTGGTAGAAAACATAACCTCTCTGCCACGTCTCAGCTGAATGATCTTAAGAGTATTATAAGTCTTTATTTTTAATTTTTTATTATCTTTATTTATCTATTGCATAGAGACAGCCAGAAATTGGGAGGGAAGTGAGAAATAGGGAGAGAGACAGAGAGACACCTGCAGCTCTGCTCCGCCACTGGCAAAGTTTTCCCCCTGCAGGTGGGAACCCAGGGCTTGAACCCTGGTCCTTGTGCATGCACTATTATAAGTATTTATCAATTTTAAGTTGTACATTTGCAAAATTGGAATATGCCTTCTCCAATTTTTGTCGAACAGTTTTACATAGCAAGGTCTCTATACATGCTATAGAGTATTTTCAGATTAGACCTGTTTATGCACTCATCAACCAATCCTTCATTTGAATCTGCTTGACAGAGAGTTTACCTCATGACATCAGTGTCATCATCAAAGGAAAGTTATTGTGCAGAGCAGGTTTTCAGTGATGTGCTGGGGAATCTTTATCTAGCTATGAGGAAGGAAGGCCTTAGGGAAATGAAGCTCAGTTTTGCAGTATTAGATGAGCTTTGTTATGTAAATGTCCTCACTGTTGTCAATTTCAAACAACTAGGGTGATACCACTAAACATAGAACTGGTAAGAGATTCATGATGCTTATCAGCACATTGTCTTTTCAATTTTCAGGTCAAATAGAAGTTTAAAAACATAGACAAATGAAATACAGTAAACTAGCTAGTAAATAAGGAGGTATATGCATCACCTTGTTAAATTTATTTTTATTTATTATTGGATAAAGACAGAGAGAAATTGAGAGGGGAGGGGGAGATACAGAGGGAGAGAGACAGAGAGAGATACCTGTAGCCTGCTTCATCATTTGTGAAGCTTTATTGCTCAGGTGGGGACCAGGGGCTTGATCCAGGGTCCTTGCACATTGTAATGCACATGCTTAATCAGGTCTTCCACTGCCTGGCCCCTATCAGCTTTGATTTTCATACCATCAATTTGACTAAATATTAATATTATGTACTTCTTAATGGTGTTATTTAGTATTTATCTTGGAAAGCAAACAAAAAACATTCACTTTCTGTGCTCGAAAACCAGCTCCATCTGGCTTCGTCATAACTCTGCACGTGTACCAGCAAGGTCCTTGTCGTTTAGTGTTATAGATATGAGCCACAATTTAAATGTAAGACGTTTTCTAATGAAAGAGTGAATTTATGCATAGCATAAGTAAATCATTTACATGTGCAACTAGTTCAGTAACTGTAACATGTAGAGCATGTGTGTAGATGCAGTGACACCTATGGGGAATTACTACTTCCCAAATAACTAGTTGAGGACAGATTACACTGGCCAGAGTACATCCCCAGGGAACTGGTCTTCTTACAAAGATCTTTATGGGATATTCTGAACATCTTCCCCTGAAGAGCCTATGGTCACAGTAGACAGTCCATTTATTTATATTAGTTCTTCTCCTACGAGGTATATTTTAGGATAGAGACTCTTGAAAGTTATATGAATTCATTGTTTCTTTTCTTTACTTTGTTTTTTGCTTACAACTCTAGAAGTTATTTTGTTTGTTGATTTGCTTTTTTATTTTTTACCTTAAGCATATGGTGTGTTCACATATATATCTTTCATGAAGATTATATCTGTTTGTATTGATATAAATGCAAACTAAGAAAATTAAGTTTTAGTATTTTTTATTATATATTAAAAAACATATCAGTGTTAAAAAAATCTTGTCTGAGTACCTATGAAGTAAATCCTGGTTAAGGATATTTCATAGATTCCATTTTTCGGAGGTTGAAGTACTGGTTTTCGTTGTCCAATTTCTGAGCCATTTCCCTATGGACACAACCAAAGCACCTGTCTTCTATGATGCTATTGCTTAATCACACACACACACACACACACACACACACACACACACACACACACACACACACACACACACAATATATCTCTTTCTGAATGTAAGCCTCACCTCCCAGGGTTTCCAACTATATCTAGACCAAGATAATTGATGACCTTATTACCACTATTTGAGCTCTGTCAGTGGCATGCTGAGACCTATTTCCTTGAGGCAGAAACCTAATGACCCACCCCTTTCATCCTGAACTCCAGTGGAGATTTCAATTTCTGTAAATCATAATAAAAAAAAGGTCACAGATGATTTTCTTAAAAACCATAGCATATATTTTCATATACCCATTTGATTGATTGGCAAACTGTGGCAAAGATTACTTGAGTCCGTTCTAGATGCTGATTTTCATATCCTGCCTTAAATATGTATGAACTATTTTCTATGCTTATTACAGACTATGTACCTGAGATCTACTTTACTGAGTTTCTAACTGTCCCTTAAATTTTAAAGCATTGTTTGATCTGAATGTTTCTCAGTGTGGTTGTTATTTTTGTGTAATGTAAAATTAAACTGTACATCCTTTTTAATGATTTTGAATTTTTTAAGTACATAGAATTTCCTGAAGTTAATTCTTAAAAAAATGTTTATTTAAAAAGTTTTAACATTTATTTATTTATTTGATAGGAAGAAAGAATTGAAAGGAAAGAGGAGGGGAGGGAGAGGGAGAGAAGAACACGTACAGCACTGCTTCACCACTTGTAAATCTTCTCCCCACCTCACTTGTGGGGTTGGGGGCCTGACCCTCTATCAGTGCTCATGCTAACATGTGCACTCAACCAAGTGCACCGCCACCTGGCCCCCAAGATAAATATTTATATTCCAAATTCTTCTTATTTAATTTAAAAGGTTTAGTCATTCTACTGTTTTAACTGTATTTCTCTAGATAAATTTATGAGGTTAGGGATGCTAGATGATTTAGTAGACAGAAAACACTTTATTTCTTCACCTTATAATTTGCTTACATTGCTCAGTACCTTGTCTGTTATGTGTATGAAATAAAACTGGCCTTTACAAACAAGTAAACATTTTTTATTATTAGAGGTTTACAAAATAACAGGAGTATAATTCCATACTGTTTCAACCACCAGTTTTGTGTACGCACTCCCTCCATTGGAAAAGGCAATGGTTCTCCCAAGATGACCATGAGTTGATTTATTTTTGTAGCTATCTATCATTATATCATCTACCTATCTATCAATCAATCTATCCATCTATTTTTGCCCATTTTTTCCTATGGTCCTGTCTTCTCTTTCTTTTTAAGCCACACCTATACCTATTACTACTTCTGAATGTCTTTCCTTGTTTCCCTCTTCTCTCTTAGGGTCCTGATGGAATTGGATTTCAGAGCCCTCTAAGTCATCATCCTCTGACATTTCTCCCCCTCTGGGAGCATGGACAAAAATTCTTTTTGGGGTATAGAGGGTACGAGTGCTGGCTTCTGTAATTGCTTCTCCACTGGATATGGGTGTTGACAGGTTGATCCATATCCTCAGCCTGTTTCTATCTTTCCTTAGAGGACTCTGGAGAGGTGAGGTTCCAGGACACATTGATGAAGCCCTCTGCTCATGGAGTTCAGGATGGAATCATAGTGGCATCTGCAACTTGATGAGTACAAGGCAGTAAGTTGCAAGACAGGACAAAATATTTAATAAATAGGGTCCAGAAAGTAGGAGTAGAACACATGAGATTAGGGATTTTAGAGTGGTAAAATGCTAGGAACTTATTTTAGGTATGTTCCTAGGGGCCCATGACTTTAGTAATTTTTGCTTGAGATTGCAGTAGTAGGTAGGCTAAAAATATTGTCTGGGAAGATATAGTCATGAGACTAGAACTAGAAAGCTGGATTAGGGCAGAGAGTAGCTCCTAAACTAGAACAAAATATTTAAATACAATTGGTGTTTATCACATCAACCTTACCCAGGGCTCATGTATATTCATATTTAGCAAAGGAGGCCTGTATAAATTCTGAGTCCCTCTCAGTCTGAGCTCACAGTCTATGGTCACAGCTAGGAACATTCTAGGCTGCACTCATTTCAGGACCAGTCTTCCTTGAGTAGCAGAACAGAATGACCCAGCCTGCCTTTGGAAAGTAGGACAGTCCCTAATATTGCTACTTTATAGTAAGAGAAAGTTCAAGGAGAGGCCCTTTAAAAAGCGGTGATGGAAGTGACCAGTGGTAGTGGAAAGAGGGGTCTATCATAGGTCTAAGCCCATTGTATTTATGGTGGAATCCTAAGGATTCACTGATTTGAGCCCCAAGTGATGGGGTGACCTGGTAGTGACCAGTGAGGCCACCATTAAGTGAGCCAGTCCCTTGTCCTTTTCCAGCTTTTGTAGTCTCTTCTTTATCTGAGGATCTTGGATTTAATCATTGAGTGTCATTTGTTGTATCCAAATTGGTCTATAGGGTCTAGCCTCAATTTGTGAAGGAAATACATCAAGGGCTATTAGTAGGATCTAAGTTAGCCTTAAGTTTTACTGCAGTTCCTTGTTTGATGATTCTAATAAAGTTTGTCATAGGATAATAATTATCCTTTAGTTGATATGTATATTTTTCCAATTAATCTCTTGGTCAGGTGTATACCTTTTTTCTTCTAAACATTATCAAGGGGTCATGATGATGCTGATGCTATCAGAAAATATTAGGAAATATTTCTTACTTTCTTTTCTATAGTTGGTTGAGTAAATAGAATGGTTGAGGGATATGAGATAGGAGAGAAGAGTGTCTAAGTAACTAATATTTGATTAGAAAATTTATACATCTTCTGTTGGCTCAAAGATTACTAGAATGTCAAGATTATTATCTCTAAGTGTAGTCATAGAAGACTATTAAACACTTTTACTTTGAGATATATATTTGCCCCTAAATTATGGGTATGTCTATTCATGTACACAGTCTCCTAGGCCCTAGCCTATATCTAGAATCTGAATCTATGTGGAGAGTGTGCCATCTGAAACAGAGCTGCGTAGTCCCATGTGTTAGGAAAGATATCACCAGATTATTGGAGTTGGCATCTCAGGCTTAACGTCTCTGGATACAGTCCAAAGCAAAATGGCAGCGGCAGCATAACGTGGCATTTTGACACTGGTTGTATTGATTTAGTTGACGTCAGTAGGGGGAGTATAACAGCATAAGTGGTTAAGAGGAGAGGTATCAAGAAATACAGCAGTTGCCCCAAAGGTTTTTAAAAGAGAATGGGGAAGGTTCCTTATGTTCTTAGAATTTAAAAAGGCAATAGATAATAATTATTATTATAACTGAGTTAGCTGGGATCTTGGTTTTCTTTGAAAATTTCCTGGTTAGGATTATTTGTCCTCACGTGGTTTATGTCATTTAATGATGTCAACTAATAACAATATCTTATATATTAACAGGAGCAAATGATCATTGTCCAACTGATCTAAGGTTATAGGTAACTTAGTACAAAAAAAGAGTAATTTTTAGACATTCTTTAACAATTTAAGCCCAGTGTCAGAGTTCAATCAGTTTACAAATTTGAAATATTAAATGATCAGACTAAAGGGATATGTACTAAGAACTAAAATCTAGGCAGTTAAACAACTTGAAAGATTTATTCTGTTTTTCCTCTTACATACTGAATTAATAGTGGATTTTAAGATTATGTCCAATACATCAAACACAGTCCACATTCTGCTTTGTGTTTCCTTTTGTTTGTTCTTATTTCTCAACTTCCTCTCCTTCTTATTCCTTTTTTTTTTTTCCCCCACTGGGATATCACTGGGCCTTTGTGCCAGCACAATGAATCCACTGCTCCTAGCAGCCAGTTTTTCTATTTTATTAGATAGGGCAGAGAGAAACAGAGATAGTACAGGACGATAGAGAAGGGGAGAGAAAGATAGACACCTTCAGACCTGCTTCACCGCTTGTGAAGCAATCCCTCCCTCTGGGTGGGGTGCTGGGGGCTCAAACTGGGATCCTCGCATGGGTCCTTGTGCTTCATACTATGTGCACTTAGCCCTGTGTACCACCACCCATGCCCCCCGCCAGCTTCTCTCTATGAATGGAATCTCCCATATTCATCCTTCTCTTTTGGGCCTAACTCACTTATTACCTTTCCAACCAGCTCTGTCCAATATGAAGAAAAGAAGGTGAATTTATTATTTTTAATAACTGAGTAGTATTCCATAGTTTTTGTTGATATTGTCACTGTTTATAGGAGCACTTTTAGAATTTCTTGTAGAGCAGGTTTATCGATAGTCAGTGCCTTCGCCTGCTACTTGTCAGAGAAGGTTTTTATCCCTCCATCTATTCGGAATGAAGAGTCTGGCAGGATATAGTAGTCTTGGTTAAAAGCTTTTCTCACAGAGCATTCAATATCTGTTTTGCCATTTTCTTCTGGCTTTCAGAGTTTACATGGAGAAATCTGATGATCTTATGGGGTTTCCACTATATGTGACTCTTTGTTCCTTTTCTTGCAGCCTTCAGACTTCTTTATTTTTAAGTATTTTTAAGTATCTTTGTGCATTTGATAGAAATAGCCAGAAACCAAGAAGGGAAATATAAAGAGGGAGAGAGACACCTGCAGCACTACTCCACCATTGTGAAGCTTTCCCCTTGCAGGTGGGGAGCAGGGACTTAAACCGGTCTTTGTACATTGTAAAGATAACAGGGATATGATAAGAGGAAAAAACAGAGACTGAGAAAGGTTTTTTTATTTTTTTTAGGTTCACAGGAGAGCTTCAGAAATGGCTCCTACTCCATACCCCTGCTTCCAGATTCAGTATTTTATTCAACATCCCCAAACTATTCAGTAAAAAAAAAAAAATCTGAAATTTTGGTGTATTTTTTTCCATCACACCATACTCCTTTATTCTTCAATTCTTTAAATGTATTTTTTTTTAATTTTCTTACAGGAAACAGCAACCAGAAAAATGTGTTCTGGACCCCAAACCCTACATTTATTTTTTTTTTTCAGTTTAGAGAAAGAGTAAATGTGTCTTTCTCTGTGGAGAGAGAGAGAGAGAGAGAGAGAGAGAGGATACTGCCTCACCACCTCAGCACCTCAGCACTACTCTACCATCCATAAAGCTTCCCTGGCATCTTCCATGGTGCTTACATTTGGTGCTGCTGCTAGAACCCAGTGTCTCTTGTATGGGTTTCTCAATGTGGTTTTTTGATTGTTTGTTTTTGCCTCTAGGTTTATCATTGGAGTTCAGAGTTGGCACTGTGAATCCAATGCATTTTTCCATTTTATTGGATAGAACAGAGAGAAACTGAGAGGGTAGATGGAAATGGGAAGAGAGAAAGATAGACAACTGCAGAACTGCTTTACCACTTTGGAAGTTGCAGGTGGGGAGCCCAGGACTTGAACCCAGATTCTTGTGTGGGTTCTTGCACTTAGTACTGTATGCAACACCACCTGGTCCCCTTTCACTGTGTTTTCTTTATGAGACTTTGACTAGCTTGTTTCTCATGAGTATCTTATGGATTCCTCTTGTTCAAGTCCTATCTGAAGGACCTGTTACCCTTATTCTATAACCTTGTCTCTCTGTTTTACATTCACTGTATTCTGTTGAAATTTTCTGATCCTGGAGTTCTTGATACATTTTATTAGAAAACTTACTGATAAAAAAAGGAAAGAAAGAAATCCTACTGATTGTTACTCTTGACTCTATGCTTGCTAAATACATTGTTTGTTGTCTATCAGGTACATTCCTTTTTACTAAACAGGCCATGAGGCCTGTTGTTCAGGTTCTTTCCCTTGTTACAAGAATTCTACTCTGAAATGCATATTAAAACCACATTAAGGGGGCTGGGTGTTGATGTTCCTGGTGAGCATACATCTTACAATGCCCAAGGACTCAGATTCAAGCCCCAGACCCCATCTGCAGGTGGAAGCTTTGTGAGTGGGGAAGCAGTGCTACAGGTCTGTCTCTCTCTGTCTCTGTCTCTATCTGTCTCCCCTACCCCTCTCAGTTTCTGGCAGTCTCTACCCAATAAATAAATAAATAAAGATAATTAAAACACACACACGCATGCACGCTGAGATTCCACCTTACACCTGTGAGAATGGGATGGGTTCTTTTAGTAAAACAGGAGAATATACATTTTGGAGAGGATGTGGAGAGAGAGGAACTCTACTACCCTGCTGATGGGAATGTAAACCGATACAATCACTGTAGAGAACAGTATGGAGAATCTTTAAACAAGTACAAATAGAGATGCCCTATGACCCAGTGATTCCACTACTAGGTGTATCCCTAAAAGATGTAATAACACTAATTTGAAGAGATTTATATACCGCAGTATTTATAGCAGCTTTATTAACAATACCAGCAACCTGGAAATAAAAACAATGCCCTTTGGAAAATATCTGGATAAAAAGTTATGGGACATATACTCAACAGAATATTAAACAGCAATAAAATGGATGCATTTGTGTCTTTTGAGATAAAGTGGATGGAACTGGAGAAGACTATACTCAGTGAAGCAAATAGGGAGGTGAAGGACTTAGCTCACTTAACATAATTCCTTCTAGCTCCATCCAAGATGGGTCAGAGAAGGTGGGTTCATTGTTCTTAATAGCTGCATAGTATTCCACTGTAAATATATACTACAGCTTTTTAGCCACTCATCTGTTTTTGGGCACCTGGGTTGCTTCCAGGTTTTAGCTACTATGAATTGTGCTTCTGTGACCATAGGTGTACACACATCTTTTTGGCTGGATGTTATGGAGTCCTTGTGGTATATACCTAGGAGAGGTATATACTGGGTCATATGGAAAGTCTATGTCTAGCCTTGTGAGAGTTCTCCAGACTGCTTTCCACAAAGACTGGATTGATTTACATTCCCACTAGCAATGCAAAAGGGTTCCTCTGTCCCCACAGCCTCTACAGAATTTGCTGCTGCTGTCCTTTTTGATGTATGCCATTCTCACAGGGGTGAGGTGGTATCTCCATGTTGTCTTTATTTGCATTTTTCTGACAATCAGTGACCTGGAATAATTTTTCATGTGTTTGTTAGCCTTTTGAATCTCTTCTGTAGTGAATATTCTGTTCATATCCTCTGCCCATTTTTGGATGGGGTCATGGGGGTTATTGCAAAGTTTGCTGAAATCTTTGTATATTTTGGTTATTAGTCTCTTGATGTATATATGGCATGTGAAGATCTTCTCCCACTCTGTGAGGAGTCTCCTTGTTTGTGTGATAACTTCTTTGGTTGTGCAGAAGCTTTTGAATTTGATGTAGTCTCATTGATTTGTGTCTTCTTTAGTCTTCCTTGAAATTGGGCTTTTATCATCAAAGATGTCCTTGAGGTGTAGGTGGGAAAGTGTTCCACCAATGTTTTCCTCTAAGTATTTGACAGTTTCTGGTCTAACATCCAGGTCCTTTGTCCATTTGGAGTTGATTTTTGTTTCTGGTGAGATAAAGTGGTTCAGATTCATTTTTCTGCATGTTTCAACCTAGTTTTCCCAGCACCAGTTATTGAAGAGAGCTTCCATTTTCCATTTAATACTTTGGGGCCCCTTATCAAAGATTAGATGTCCTTAGGTGTGGGGGTTTAGTTCTGGGCTTTCAATTCTGTTACACTGGTCTATGTGCCTATTTTTATTCCAGTACCAGCCTGTTTTGATGATGATAGCCTTATAATATAGTTTAAGATCTGGGAGTGTGATGCCTCCATTTCTGTTTCTTTTCCTCAAGATTCTTTTGGCAATTCTAGGTGCTTTCTGGCTCCAGATAAATGATTGTAGTTTTTGTTCTATTCTCTTAAAGAAGCTTGATGGAATTTTGATGGGTATTGCATTAAATTTGTATATGGATCTGGGGAGAATATTCATTTTGATGATATTTATTCTTCCAATCCATGGGCATGGGATGTCTTTCCATTTCTTGGTACCATTTTCTATTTATTAGAATAGCTACTCATAGTTTTCAGTATATAAGTCTTTCACTTCTTCATTCAGGTTTATTCCTAGTTATTTTATTGCTTTTGCTGCAACAGTGAATGGGAGTAATTTCTGGATGTCTTCTTCTTCAGATTTAGTGTTTGCATATAAAGAAATGCCACTGATTTTTGTACATTGAATTTGTAGCCTGATACCTTGCTCTATTGTCTAATGATTTCCAGTAGCTTTCTACTGGATTCTTTAGGTCTTTCTATGTATACGATCAGATCATCTGCAAAGAGTGAGAGTTTGACTTATTCCCTTCCAATCTCTATTCCTTTGATTTCTTTCTCTTGCCTGA